>NC_140242.1:27132005-27139505 GCF_949987555.1 Borostomias antarcticus
TCTCTCCTCTCTACATCTCTCCTCTCCATGTCTCTCCTCTCCTCCTCTCTCCTCTCTCCATCTCTCCTCTCCACCTCTCTCTTCTCCTCTCCACCTCTCTCCTCCTCCCCTCTCCCCTAGCAGCAGGGGAGGTCATGTTTCGGCGCGTCCAGGGGAAACACTGGGGAGGGGAAACTGAGACGGTCACATGCTGAGAAACTCAAGCGGACTGCGGTCGCAGCTCCATCCTGCTGCAGGGACAGAAACACCGTCCCAGGACACAGGAAGGCTTCTATTCCGGCCCCGGCACAGAGACGGACACCGGAGCCTGCCGGAGACGAGGACGGACACCGGAGACGAGGACGGACGCCGGAGCCTGCCGGAGACGAGGACGGACGACGAAGAGATGCGTCTTCACATCACAGAGGGCGGGGCTAGAAGCCGTCCGCCATCGCGGAGAGAGACGTTGCGCGCGGAACCCGACGCGACCGCTAAATTCCTCGCGTCCGATCGATAAAACGTCTCCAAATTCCCTCCCTTTCATCCGCGACGGACGTCCTTATTTCATTAAACGAGAACGGATCATCCGTTTGTCTTTGAGGATGACGGGACGGGGGGGGGATGAACGTTCCGGAAGCTCTGCACAGCACCCGGTACCAACACCCCATGCCCGGCGGGTACGGTACGTACGTGGGAGTAGTACTCCATCACCAGCAGGTACTCCATGCGTCCGTCGGCGGTCACCCTCTCGTCGGCCACGATGAAGCGCGCGATGTTGTCGTGCTCCAGCAGGGGGACCCGGTAGATGGAGCGCTCGTTGACGTAGTTCTGCCGGTTGGCGTAGGTGAACAGCTTCACCGCCACAGGCTGCTCGACCAGGGAGCCCTTGTACACCGAGCCGTAGCGCCCTCGACCAATCAGCTGAGAGAAGGGGGAAGGGAGAGAGGGAGAAGTTATGACACGCCCCACGCCAACCCCGCACGCCGCTGCCGCCGGACAGCGGTTGTGTTTGAATAAGCGAGCCGGCGTCCGCCCCCTGACCCCTGACCTCCAGCAGCTTCAGGCTGTCCAGGTCCAGGGACGGCTCCGACGCCGTCGCCTCCATCATGTCCAGGTTGTGGAGGCCCTGCTTACGGTCCCCTGTGATCCACACACACACACACACACACACACACACACACAGGTGAAATAATGCTATAACAAACCCAGACCCTGATAGTTCCACCATGTTTGTGCCGTCTCACCTGTCAGCATGCGATAGCCGAAGAAGAGCGCAACGATGAGGACCGCTATTATGGAAACAGACGCCAGGGCGATGACGATGGTCTCCTCGTGGTACAGCGGGCGGGGATCTGCGGGGTCAGGGGTCAAATGGTCAGGCCAGGTGGTCACATGGTCAACGCTACCACCGTCAACTATCCAATCACAGTCGCAGGTCGAGAGAGGCTGATTGATTGGGTGATCTGAATGTCTTTCACACCTCATTCTAAAGTGGCCTCCCTTTCTGCCTGTTTGCGTTTCTAATAGCGGTTTTACCCCAACGTTAGCGTGTCTGTGCAGGTTTCTTAAACATGGCAAAAATAGGCGAAAACAAGCGATTGATCCCTTTCACATCGCCACTATGCCTTTATGTGTTTTTTCCGGAAACGGGGTGAAAATGATCTGTTCCAAAGTACCATTCTCAGGGTAGGCTACTGTACATAGACCAACGTGTTTCAACACTGGACATAATAGCCAACCGGTCACTTTTGCCAAGTTGGGGCAGCGTGTAAAGCGATAAAAACACTTCCCCACATTATAAAGCTGGAAGCTTAAAATTCAGCTGCAAAATCCAGCCAGCCAACACCAACTTGTTGTTATGAAGTCAGATTTTCGCCTGATTTGACCATAATTATGTACAGTAGAGGGGAGTGTCGGTTGAATCTGAGATCATGCCTTTCTCTGTGGTGAACGTCAGTCGTGCCCTCGTCGTGGAAAGACGAAGCAGATGGTTGTGCTCAACGGTCGGCCTGCTCGGCGCTGAGAAGTCGTCCCTCTGTGGGTTTTTATTTTTTTTATCGCTGTGGTCACCTCTGTTTTTACGACCTTTGGGGCAGACCGTAAGGAATGGAGCATAAAATCACAGCTACTGTCGACCGCCGGCGGTGCGGGCCGTAGCGCCCGGCGCGTGCTTAAGGAACCGCCCTGCGCTCGGACGCTGTCGTGGAATTAAATCTGATCGAAAGTAAAAGATTTGCCAAGGTTCGCTCAAAGAGGTTAAGTCTGATTTATTGAGGAAACATACGAGCGCAAGGACTTCAGGATAACGCACGTGAGTGGCATCCAACAGAAGTGAAGCAGAAAGGTGTTGCGGGGTCTTATATTCAAGCAATACGCAGGTATGACGCAACCAGGGATGTGATTGGCTAACCCATCTGTACACGTCATAATAAAGTGGCGGAGATCATCAACAGTGATCAAGAGTACAGGAACGTGATATGAGAAAGAGCGGTAAATCTTGCAGGGACAATGGAACAAAGAAAGGTTATTCTAGGGCTATACAAGGTCTGAAAGAGGTCATCCTGTTATGAATGCTAGGGGTTTTGCATGTGAAAGGTTGAGGGAGGTAGAGTGAAATTACAATTTCTATGACATAAGGCTCTTCCGCTGTGAACGGACGTTTTCGGACGTTTTCAGGCGAAACACGCACCCACACACACACACACACACACACACACACACACACACACACACAGTGCAGCTGCACCATACACATCCCCACGTCCGATATCTCTCAGTTTTGGATTTCTCACTGAGGATCAATAAATGTGTGATTTCATCCCCAGCAGTGCGTCAGCCGGCCTCATGGAGCTCAGCTCAGCAGGACAGGGGGGGGTAGAAGAGAGGGAGGGGGGTGGATATTAAAGGAGGAGGAGAAGGGAGAGGGAGGGAGAGAGGGGGGGAGGATATGGAAGGGGGGAGGGGGAGAGAGGCGGGTGGATATTAAAGGGGGAGGAGAAGGGAGAGGGAGGGAGAGAGGGGGGGAGGATATGGAAGGGGGGAGGGGGAGAGAGGCGGGTGGATATTAAAGGGGGAGGAGAAGGAAGAGAGGGAGCGAGGGAGGAGAGTATAGAAGGGAAAGAGGGAAGGGAGGAAAAGAGAGAGAGAGAGACGATTGGCCGCCAACTGCCCCTAGTGTTAGGATTGGTCAGAGGTCAATTTCCCCAACTGCCCCTAGAGTTAGGATGGGTCAGAGGTCAATTTCCCCAACTGCCCCTAGTGTTAGGATGGGTCAGAGGTCAATTTCCCCAAGAGATTAATAAAGTACACTAATTCTTCTTCTTCATCTACTACAGTCTATAGACAAAGTTTAGACAAATTGTCTATAATTATTCCCGAACAAACCTCGTGTTTCATTGTGTTTATGCCGGGAAATGTGTCAACTCATGAGCGGTAGGCAAGAAGACAGGGGTGGCAGATATAGATAGATAGATAGATAGATAGATACAGTAGAGAGAGAGAGAGAGAGAGAGAGAGAGAGAGATAGATAGATAGATAGATAGATAGATAGATAGATAGATAGATAGATAGATAGATAGATAGATAGATAGATAGATAGATAGATAGATAGATAGATAGATAGATAGATAGATAGATAGACCAGTGTTAGAAGATAGTAGATCACCGTCGCCTGACTTGAACCCCACTGAAAATCTCTGGTGGGATTTGAAGAAGGCGTAGAATATTACAAGAATATGAGTGAACTGGAGGCCATTGCCCATGAGGAACGGGCTCGCATTCCTCAGGAACTCTGCCAGAAGCTGGCGTCTGGCTACGCAGGTCAGCAAAAGCGTGCTCGAATAAGTACTAAAGACGCTTGTCACGAAGGGGTTGAATCATTTTAACACTGCAGTAGTCATTAAAAGTGTAATTTTGTGTACTATTAGTTGTGTTGAGCTATTTAAATTGTTCTTGTTCGATTTGTTTATTGTGAACAGCTGAAAGTTTGTACATATTTCCAATAAAACTAGTTTGAATGATTTTGACTGCAGCTGTACACAGCCTGCCCTGCACTTCCCACCACCCTGCCACCCTGCCACCCTGTCACCCTGCCACCCTGCCACCCTGTCACCCTGCCACCCTGCCACCCTGTCACCCTGCCACCCTGCCACCCTGTCACCCTGCCACCCTGTCCTCCTCCAGGCTCTCCATCCTGTGACCACCTTTGAACAGGTCCTGAGACTGCTTTAACTGGGCCCAGGACACAGGAAGAGGCCGCACCCTTTGTGTGTTTGTGTGTGTGTGTGTTTGTGTGTGTGTATAAATAGAGATGGCTTGTGGGAGAGGGGAGCTTCCAACGCTCCTCTGAACTGACAGACAGGAAATAGAAAGATAGAAAGAGACAGAGAGAGCAGCAGTCTCACTGGGAGACACCAACTCCCTCGCACTCAGAGGAAGAGCTCCTCACACACACACACACACACACAGGGACACACACTAACAGCAGTGTGTGACAGACAGCCGTTGATTGCTGTGGGCCCTGAGGAGTTCCCTCCAGTAGAGCCAGCAGACTACACCCACACTGAGTCTCCTTCTACAGCATCACGCTGTTTGTGTCCGATCACGGCGCTAACGCAACCACGTCTCTCTGCTCAGAAAAACAGAATCTGACATGTACTGAGTGGATATTTTCAATCCAAGTCTTGTCTTCTCTTAGAATGTCATTTGACCCAGTCCAGTGGTACCAGTACCTTGGCTTCCAGATCAGAATCTAGGCCTACTTACGAAATACTAAGAAAAGACATGCACACACTCACGTACGCACGTAGATACAAAAACATACAGGCTGCGTTCCCAATCGCATACTACCCTACTATATAGTATGCCAAAACAGGATGTAGTATGGCTCAATACATAGTATGCCACATGCAGTATGGCAAAAATACCAGGATGTCCTACTACATCCGGCCGTATTTTGCAGTATGCGAGCCAGCAGGCTTTTCTGACTATTCTGACCCACAATCCTGTGCGCAGCGGAAATGTGCGTCACATGTGTGCGTCGTGACAGCTGTAGACGAATGTCGCGTATGTCCCAATTGGATGCCTACTGCTTGCAAAGTACGTACTTTCTCAGGGCAGCTGTAGTAGGTACTGGTAGTAAAGAAGTAGAAGTATGCGATTCGGAACGCAGCCACAGTGCACCGCGTTCCCGTCACAAGATGGCGTCCCTTGCTGCAGCAGGCTCTGGGGGAGTGGAGGCCCGGGAGGCTTTAGAGGGAAGCCTGTAGCCTCTGTTCCACTTTAGAGAGCAGATTGTACAGTAGGAGTCGGCCTCCAATCTCTCACAACAAACTAAGTCATGTACAGGACGTTCTGGTTGGAGTGCTCTGAAGCTTTCTTCTCTTTTTTCTCTGCCACAGTCACGTACACACACTGAACAGAAACTGGAGCAGACACACACACACACACACACACACACACTAGGGCTGCACAATTAATCGTGAATTAATCGCGATTATGACCTCCGCGATTAACTAATCGCAAAAGGCCGCAATAAATGTGATTAATAATTTTGCTTTGAATTGAGTGTGCTAGGACTACACGGACGAATCACAGGCGCTTATGCTGTCTGACCAATCACATGCGTTCCTGCTGAGTGCGCTGTGCGTAGCAATTTCACTGAGAAGACAGATAGCAGTAGGTCAAGACAAGTGTCACAAGAGTACCTGCAGCCGTGAGTAGTGTATGTCACTGATTGACTGATTGTTTCATTTTACTATTAGGCTATAAATCTATTAGCATAATTAAAGTAACCATTCATTCTCTTTTACCATCTTTGGATTCATGTTTTGAGGTATTGGTATTGATACAAGTTGACTGACACACACATGCTTATTGTAATCTATACTAAAGTCTAAGGCATGTCGTAGCTTGTCTAACACAAGAGGACACAGGTTTATTCATTATTTACAGTCGTTCCCTGGCGCTGTCAAAGCAGTGTGTACCGGGTTAGCATAGATCAGGGCTGCGTTTCCCAGAGGCATCGTAGCGCTACGTTCATCGTAAGCTATGGCGTTCATCATAGCGCTACGATGCCTCTGGGAAACTCAGCCCAGGTCTGGACTCTCAATAGACGTCTCGAGATTCTAGAGGGCGATCCATGCCGTCTCGGGGAAGAGGGGGTGATGTACGGCATAATAAACCAGAAACCATGTCTTTATTGATGACTATTGTCTCCTGTAGGCCACCGTCCAGAGGCCCACTCTGGAGGACAGTAGAGAGAGACTCATTTTCTACTAGAAAGGGAGCTCAGAGAGCAACGCACCTCAAAGCGTTTTGTGGGTGTAACTCAGTTGAAATGGTTCAAATCACACCTCAGTTAATATGTAATAGCTTACAGCACCACAGGATCTAGGCTAAGAAAATTTATTTTTTCCTAATAGTGAGTGAGAATCAGATATACTTTTGTTTTACATGCATAGAAAGATGTTTGCTTAAACAGCAAATAAATAAAGTTCTATCCATCTAAAGCTCATTTCATTACTTATTGTAATGAAGAGGGGGGGAAAATGTGGATTCAAACCCGGATCTACAGATTACTACTGCAACAGCTTAACCACTCGGCCACCAGGCAGTACAGGAAAATAAAACTTGGCAGAAGATGTAAGGATGAAGTGAAGGGAAATAGTCCAAGAAATGTCCAAGTTTTGTTCTCAATTCATGTATTCGCCCAGTGATTTAGGTAGCATATGATTTATATGTAATACCATAGGATCCAGGCTAAGAAAATCCTAATTCCTAATACAGTGTTTATCTGATTTGTTTAGCATGAATCGGATATTATTCTGTTTTACATGCATAGAAACTTGCTAATACCTGTAGCACTTGCTAATAGAAAGTGACTAGCATTTGAGAAGTGCGCCATAATGTTTGGAGCCATAGACACATACCAGCACACATGCACGCGCACCACACACACATACACACACACAAACTCACCACACACACACACACACAAACACACACACACACGCACACACACACACACACACCCATCCATTGATATCAGAATCAGAAAGAGTTTTATTGCCAAGTAGGTTTTCACAGACTAGGAATTTGCTTTGGTCTGTTGGTCCAGAACAATAAGCAGTGTGAGGACAAGACAAGACAAGAGCAAAACGCAATAACAAAGCAAAGACAATACAAGTACAAGAACACAGCCGAGTCAGTGGGGGTTCCAGGCCCTGTTGATGAGGACAGCTGCAGTCGGGAAGAAACTGTTTTTGTGCCGAGAGGTTTTGGTCCTGATGGACCGCAGCCTCCTGCTGGAGGGGAGTGGTCACACACCCATGTGAACCATCTAGGATTTTCATTGCACTTAATCAACGGGTTTACAACGGGTAATGCGCTCTAGGGCGCTATAGAGACGAGAGCTGTGTTCCAAGTGCTTTTTAGCGCTACAGCGCCATGAGCTCTAGGCTTTTTTGGCAGTTGAAAAAAGTGTAAATTTTTGAGCTAGAGCGCAGGCTGTAAACGGCTATT
>NC_140242.1:27144505-27147005 GCF_949987555.1 Borostomias antarcticus
TGTGTTTGTGTCTGTGGTGTGTGTAGTGATTGAGTGTGACAGCAGCAGTCTTGTCTCACCTCATTCTCTCCCTATTAGCAGTGAGTCTGTTCTCTGTACTGTGTGCCTGGGGATCTCTGGAGATCTCTGGGGTACTCTGGGGAACTCTGGGGAACTCTGGGGATCTCTGGAGATCTCTGGGGAACTCTGGGGAACTCTGGGGTACTCTGGTGTACTATGGGGAACTCTGGGGAACTCTGGGGTACTCTGGGGATCTCTGAGGAACTATGGGGAACTCTGGGGGACTCTGGGGATCTCTGGGGTACTCTGGGGAACTCTGGGGTACTCTGGGGTACTCTGGGGAACTCTGGGGATCTCTGGGGATCTCTGGGGAACTCTGAGGAACTATGGGGAACTATGGGGATCTCTGGGGTACTCTGGGGTACTCTGAGGAACTATGGGGAACTATGGGGATCTCTGGGGTACTCTGGGGATCTCTGGGGATCTCTGGGGAACTCTGAGGAACTATGGGGAACTCTGGGGATCTCTGGGGTACTCTGAGGAACTATGGGGAACTATGGGGATCTCTGGGGTACTCTGGGGGGTACTCTGGGGTACTCTGGGGTACTATGGGGAACTCTGGGGATCTCTGGGGTACTCTGAGGAACTCTGGGGTACTCTGGGGTACTCTGAGGAACTCTGGGGAACTCTGGGGAACTCTGGGGATCTCTGGGGTACTCTGGGGTACTCTAGGGGTACTCTAGGGGTACTCTAGGGTTACTCTGGGGTACTCTGGGGTACTCTGGGGTACTCTGGGGGACTCTGGTGTACTCTGGGGACTCTGACATGGCTACTTGCCTAATCCAATCCTGGATCTGTCTGGTGGACAGAATAGGGAGTAGTGCAAGTGCCTTTAACGGGGTGTACCCTGACAATCTAACGTGATGTTATAGTCTTATAACATGTGATGTTATTGTCTTATAGCATGTGATGTTACAGTCTTCAACATATGTCTGGTCCCAGTTTTCTTTCCAAAGAAATTCCTTGTAAATGTACCCCAGTGATTTGTCTCAAAGTATTTTCCCTGACCTGGATTTCATCCCAGTGACGAGTCTGGAGTGAACCACACGATTATAAACTCATTTCAGGTCAGGGAGAGTGTATGCATGTATGTACAGTGTGTGTGTGTGTGTATGTGTGTGTCTGTATGTATGTATGTGTGTGTGTGTGTGTGTGTGTGTGTGTGTGTGTGCGTGTGTGTGTGTGTGTGTGCGTGTGTGTGTGTGTGTGTGTGTGTGTGTGTGTGTGTGTGTGTGTGTGTGTGACGGTGGTCTCCAGCCAGTCTGCCTGCCTTTCTGCTCTGTTCCATCCTGTCAGCACACGCTCCCACTTCAAACAGCACCATTAAGAAAAAAATCTGGAATGTCTGGGCAGACACACACACACACACACACACACACACACACACACACACACACACAGGCAAAGTAACACGACACTCCCTCCCGGTGCACTCTTCTCATGAACACAAACCAGCCTTAATTACCTGATATCACATGTCAACGGAATGGATCATTTGCAAAACTGGACGGTAAAAGTCTCTCGATGTGCCTGTCAGGACCTGGGTGAGTCAGCCTGTGTGTGTTTCCTGCCCAGTATGGAGGAAGGGAGGGGATTCTAGAGCTAGACTAGACTAGAGCGATTAAAGGGGCCCGATGTAGCATCATTGTTTTTTGTTTACGTTCCGATTTCCTTCCCCCACCCACAAAAAACATTGCAAGTTTCGTTGTGGTCTAATAAACACATTGAATGTACGTCCTACTTTATAATTCCTTCGCAAAGTGTTTTTTTTTGAATGTTAAAGGAACATTTGGGGAGATTAGCTTGTTTGCCATCTTCCCCAGTCAGACAAGGAGATACATACCCTTCTCTTCTCTGAGCGCAGCACTTACTGTAGCATTGAGACCCGCGCCGTTAGCCTAGCGTAGCTGTAGCATTGAGACCCGCGCCGTAAGCCTAGCTTAGCTGTAGCATTGAGACCCGCGCCGTAAGCCTAGCTTAGCTGTAGCATTGAGACCCGCGCCGTTAGCCTAGCTTAGCTGTAGCATTGAGACCCGCGCCGTAAGCCTAGCTTAGCTGTAGCATTGAGACCCGCGCCGTAAGCCTAGCTTAGCTGTAGCATTGAGACCCGCGCCGTTAGCCTAGCTTAGCTGTAGCATTGAGACCCGCGCCGTTAGCCTAGCTTAGCTGTAGCATTGAGACCCGCGCCGTTAGCCTAGCTTAGCTGTAGCATTGAGACCCGCGCCGTTAGCCTAGCTTAGCTGTAGCATTGAGACCCGCGCCGTTAGCCTAGCTTAGCTGTAGCATTGAGACCCGCGCCGTTAGCCTAGCTTAGCTGCAATTGCTGGAAGTGGGATCTCCTGCGTCTGTGTTATTCAACGTAATATTTACGTCTGTAAAGAGACTAGGACTGGCGTTATGCTGTGTTCACACCGGGCGCGGCGAGAAAATTCACGCCGCC
>NC_140242.1:27154505-27204505 GCF_949987555.1 Borostomias antarcticus
ATTATCTCCAAAGTAGCAGTCTGGGAGCAGGCCATAAATCTGCTATACACACACTAACACACACCTCCATCACTAAGACACACACGTCCCATCACAAACACACACTTCCCATCACAAGCACACACCTCCCATCACTAACACACACTCCCCATCACAAACACACACCTCCCATCACTAACACACACTTCCCATCACTAACACACACTTCCCATCACTAAGACACACACGTCCCATCACAAACACACACTTCCCATCACTGACACACACTTCCCATCACTAACACACACCTCCCATCACAAACACACACTTCCCATCACTAACACACACCTCCCATCACTAACACACACCTCCCATCACTAACACACACTTCCCATCACAAACACACACTTCCCATCACAAACACACACTTCCCATCACTAACACACACTTCCCATCACTAACACACACTTCCCATCACTAACACACACTTCCCATCACAAACACACACTTTCCATCACTAACACACACCTCCCATCACTAAGACACACACGTCCCATCACTAACACACACTTCCCATCACAAACACACACTTCCCATCACAAACACACACTTCCCATCACAAACACACACTTCCCATCACAAACACACACTTCCCATCACTGAGGGGGGGGCGGTTACACACACACACACACACACACACACACACACACACACACACACACACACACACCTCCCATCACTAACACACACTCCCCATCACTGTTTTTTAAACAGTATTTGTTTATCATACCTACCATTTAATTTATGTTTTAATATGGCAGGCTTGTAGCATTGGGGTTGTTCTAGTGGGATGGGATTGTGTTCAAATATTTGAAATTGCATTCAAAACTGTATTTTGTATAATTTAAAAACTATTAAAATTATTGAGAATAAAAGTTTTTTCTTGGTCAGGGGAACTTAATAGTGGTGTCATGATGGTAGCAGCTAACGGAGTCTGGGTATTGCCGGTTACTTTTACTTCCTTGGTTCGTCATCTGCGAAAGCTTCGATTTATTCTCAACAGAGGTGGAGTTGAACCAGGATGTGATGTTGAAGCTGAGTACAGATTCAATAAGTGATTTGTCCACAGCTGTTCAAATGTCTTTCCTGACATCACAGCTCCTGGTGTTCCTGAGCAGGGAGACGTTGTTGTGCTTTCTTCTACGGTGAGTCAGTGTGTCAGTGCGACTTTGTCTCGTTATGTGATGTGTCAGCTAACGTTAGTCACTCGACATAAAATAAAACAGGCTATCCTAGCCGTCGTGCTAATACACCCCGTTTTAAAAGCTGCAAGTCGTCACACAATGAGAAAAAATATACCCTAGATATCATGGTTTAAAAAATAAATCATCAGCCTATAGAAATCATAAAATGTTGATGAATCAAGTCGAGATGCATGGTTAATCACTGTATAATCGCACCGTCGCCCCCTGGATCAGAATGGAACCATGAGGTGCGTAGAGACTCCCAGCCCAAGGCCGACCGATCCATCACCTCCCTGGCCATGCAGCGTCTCAGAGGCCGTCACACCATAAACCATCTGACGTGAATTCCCCTTTGACCTCTGACTGACACTGACACACACACCCCCTCTCTCTCTCTCTGGAGCGTGTGTGTGAGAGAGGGAGACTGAGAGAGAGAGAGAGAGAGAGAGAAAGGGAGAGAGAGAGAGAAAGGGAGAGAGAGAGGGAGAGAGAGAGAGAGAGAGAAAGGGAGAGAGAGAGAGAAAGGGAGAGAGAGAGGGAGAGAGAGAAAGGGAGAGATAGAAAGGGAGAGAAAGGGAGAGAGAGAGAGGAGAGAGAGAGAAAGAGGGAGAGGAGAGAGAGAGAAAGAGGGAGAGAGAGAGAAAGGGAGAGAGAGATAGAAAGGGAGAGAAAGGGAGAGAGAGAGAGAGAAGGGGAGAGAGAGAGAGAAAGGGAGAGAGAGAGAGAGAGGGAGAGAGAGAAAGGGAGAGAGCGAGAAAGGGAGAGAAAGGGAGAGAGAAGGAGAGAGAGAAAGAGGGAGAGAGAGAGAGAGAGAGAGAGAGAGAGGGAGAGAGAGAGAGAGAGAGTTACAGATTAGATGAAAGACGTCTCTCGCTGCAGTAACGTCATCGTGTGGAGAGCTATGATAGATATGAACTTTAATAATCCCCGCGGGGGAAATTTGGGCGATGAGGAACTACTCATCCCCCGAGGGCTTGGCTACGCACACAGGGAGCCCACACAGGACATACCCCTCGCTCTGCCTCACCCAATCCACTGGCTCTCCGCCCGGACTGGTCTCAGGTCAGCTGGGACGTTTTCCCACCAATGGTTAAGGTGAGTCTTCCGGAGAGGCAAGCTGATCCCAGATCTGGATTTGATCCTGGAGTGCGTCTCTCTCTTGCCTAATCAGACAACAAAGGGCTAGTGTGTGTAGTCTAGGTGTGTGACTCTCCCTCCCGCATGGCGCTGCCTAGCCTGACCCCTCCCTAGCTGAGGAACTGATGGCTCTACAACCGTTGTTCTCCGTCAAGACTAGGGCTGGGTATCCATTCCAATTTCAAGAATAGATTCGATCCCAATTCACAAGGTTCAGAATCGATTATCACGATTCAGTTCGATTCGATTCAATATCGATTCGGGTTAGTGTTACTAAAACCTGTTTTTTTTTGGCTTTAATCTTAATTACATGACTTCCAAGTTATGCAACACATCAATACTAGGGCTGGGTATTGATACTGATTTCCAAAAATGAATGAATGAATGAATCATTGAATGAATGAATGAACTATTCATTCCTTAATTTATTCATTCATTCGTTAAATAAAAGATCGATTTTGGGATTCATGAATCGATTCTGAATCGATTTAGAATCGATTTTTTAAACCCAGCCCTAGTCAAGACTGCCACTTAGTGAGACGCACGTCAAACCAGGGGTGCGTTCAAATTCAGCGAACATAGCGAACGTTTGTGAACGTTTGCGAACGTTAGCAAACTATTTTCCGTTAGCTTTGCCGCAAACGTTTGCTAACAGAAGCTAACAGTCTGGAGAGGTAGTTCGCCAGTAACAGAACGAGGATCACAATGGACCCAGAGATGTGCTCCCAGATGGGGATTGTTGCGTTTATGCGAACTATTTGGAACGTTCATTAAAAGCCGTTCAAATGTGACCGTTTGGAGAAAACATGTTTGCGACTAACGTTCGCCTCTGTTCGCTGAATTTGAACGCAGCCCAGGTATTCCAGTCCATGCCGGACTATGATCATGAGTGGATTTGATCAAGGGGACCTCAAGGGTTAAACAATCTGACCTTCTAGTGATGAGCGGTGTCCAAAATGCATCAAGGTGGTTAGTTAAGAGGGAAGGTTCTCTAAGAGCACCTTATACGTTAAGAGGAATGGACTGCTTGAGACAGCGCTACGAAAACGAGGCAAGGCATAATTTGATTGCGTTCGTCTCAACAACCCAGCTACCCGCCTCGGCCCACACAAGCGCGCACACACACATACGCACGCATACACACACGCACGCATGCACACACACGCATGCACACACACACCAACAATACCAGTCTCTAATGGCGGGGTATGAGCGTCTCAAGGCTGCCACTCATATCTTGTTCATGAAACATCCGTTTACACGGAGAAGACGGTTTTTTTCCGGAAGGGTCTTTAAACCCCGTCTCCCATCCTTCCTCGACGGGGACGACAGGCCGGCTCTCCTCTCCGCTCTCCCCCCCCCACGAGTCACCCACGGTGGGGAGGGGGAGCAGGAGCAGGAGCAGGAAGCTGGTTTTCACTCCAGCGCTGACACGACCGATGCTAGTTGGCGTCACGTCGTTTCTCTGTGACGGCGGCGAGGAGAGGGAAGGCTCGCGCCAGGGACAGGGAGGGGAGAGGGACAGGGAGAGGAGAGGGACAGGGAGGGGAGAGGGACAGGGAGGGGAGAGGGACAGGGAGGGGAGAGGGACAGGGAGGGGAGAGGGACAGGGAGGGAAGAGGGACAGGGAGGGGAGAGGGACAGGGAGGGGAGAGGGACAGGGAGGGAAGAGGGACAGGGAGAGGAGAGGGACAGGGAGGGGAGAGGGACAGGGAGAGGAGAGGGACAGGGAGGGGAGAGGGACAGGGAGAGGAGAGGGACAGGGAGGGAAGAGGGACAGGGAGAGGAGAGGGACAGGGAGGGTAGAGGGACAGGGAGAGGAGAGGGACAGGGAGGGGAGAGTGACAGGGAGGGGAGAGTGACAGGGAGGGGAGAGGGACAGGGAGGGTAGAGGGACAGGGAGGGGAGAGGGACAGGGAGGGGAGAGGGACAGGGGGAGGAGAGGGACAGGGAGAGGAGAGGGACAGGAAGAGGAGAGGGACAGGAAGAGGAGAGGGACAGGGAGGGGAGAGGGACAGGGGGAGGAGAGGGACAGGGAGAGGAGAGGGACAGGGAGAGGAGAGGGACAGGGGGGGGGAGGGACAGGGAGGAGAGAGGGACAGGGGGGGAGAGGGACAGGGAGGGGAGAGGGACAGGGAGGGGAGAGGGACAGGGAGAGGAGAGGGACAGGGAGAGGAGAGGGACAGGGAGAGGAGAGGGACAGGGAGAGGAGAGGGACAGGGAGAGGAGAGGGACAGGGAGAGGAGAGGGACAGGAAGAGGAGAGGGACAGGGAGGGGAGAGGGACAGGGAGGGGAGAGGGACAGGAGAGGGACAGGGAGGGGAGAGGGACAGGGAGGGGAGAGGGACAGGGAGGGGAGAGTGACAGGGAGGGGAGAGTGACAGGGAGGGGAGAGGGACAGGGAGGGTAGAGGGACAGGGAGGGGAGAGGGACAGGGAGGGGAGAGGGACAGGGAGAGGAGAGGGACAGGGAGGGGAGAGGGACAGGGAGAGGAGAGGGACAGGGAGAGGAGAGGGACAGGAAGAGGAGAGGGACAGGGAGGGGAGAGGGACAGGGAGGGGAGAGGGACAGGGAGGGGAGAGGGACAGGGACAGGGAGGGGAGAGGGACAGGGAGGGGAGAGGGACAGGGAGAGGAGAGGGACAGGGAGGGGAGAGGGACAGAGAGGGGAGAGGGACAGGGAGGGGAGAGGGACAGGGAGGGGAGAGGGAGGGGAGAGGGACAGGGAGGGAGAGGGACAGGGAGAGGAGAGGGACAGGGAGAGGAGAGGGACAGGGAGGGGAGAGGGAGAGGGACAGGGAGGGTAGAGGGACAGGGAGGGGAGAGGGACAGGGAGGGGAGAGGGACAGGGAGGGGAGAGGGAGGGGAGAGGGACAGGGAGGGAGAGGGACAGGGAGAGGAGAGGGACAGGGAGAGGAGAGGGACAGGGAGGGGAGAGGGAGAGGGACAGGGAGGGTAGAGGGACAGGGAGGGTAGAGGGACAGGGAGGGGAGAGGGACAGGGAGGGGAGAGGGACAGGGAGGGGAGAGGGACAGGGAGAGGAGAGGGACAGGGAGGGGAGAGGGACAGGGAGAGGAGAGGGACAAGGGGGGGAGAGGGACAGGGAGGGGAGAGGGACAGGGAGAGGAGAGGGACAAGGGGGGGAGAGGGACAGGGAGGGGAGAGGGACAGGGAGGGGAGAGGAGAGGGACAGGGAGGATAGAGGGACAGGGAGGGGAGAGGGACAGGGAGAGGAGAGGGACAGGGAGGATAGAGGGACAGGGAGGGGAGAGGGAGGAACACACGCACGCGCACGCACAGCTGCGTCAGATCAGATCAGGAGGCAGCTGACAGATTTATATTTTAAAAGTCTGAGGAGATCTTTCCCTGAAATGCTCCGAGCAGAAATCCCATCATCCTCCCCGGTGTGAGAACAGAACGAAGAGGGACAGGGAGGGGAGAGGGACAGGGAGGGGAGAGAGACAGGGAGGGTAGAGGGACAGGGAGGGGAGAGGGACAGGGAGGGGAGAGGGACAGGGAGGGGAGAGGGACAGGGAGGGGAGAGGGACAGGGAGGGGAGAGGGACAGGGAGGGGAGAGGGACAGGGAGGGGAGAGGGACAGGGAGAGGAGAGGGACAGGGAGGGGAGAGGGACAGGGAGGGAGAGGGACAGGGAGGGGAGAGGGACAGGGAGGGGAGAGGGACAGGGAGGGGAGAGGGACAGGGAGGGGAGAGGGACAGGGAGGGGAGAGGGACAGGGAGAGGAGAGGGACAGGGAGGGGAGAGGGCCAGGGAGGGGAGAGGGACAGGGAGGGGAGAGGGACAGGGAGGGGAGAGGGACAGGGAGGGGAGAGGGACAGGGAGGGGAGAGGGACAGGGAGGGGAGAGGGACAGGGAGGGGAGAGGGACAGGGAGAGGAGAGGGACAGGGAGGGGAGAGGGACAGGGAGGGAGAGGGACAGGGAGGGGAGAGGGACAGGGAGGGGAGAGAGACAGGGAGGGGAGAGAGGGACAGGGAGGATAGAGGGAGGAACACACGCACGCGCACGCACAGCTGCGTCAGATCAGATCAGGAGGCAGCTGACAGATTTATATTTTAAAAGTCTGAGGAAATCTTTCCCTGAAATGCTGCGAGCAGAAATCCCATCATCCTCCCCGGTGTGAGAACAGAACGAAGCCACGCAGCGGCCCCTCCCGAACGGATCAAACCAACGACGGAACCACCCCTCCCTCTTCCCCTCTGCTACCCAGGGTCTCTGCCTGGTCCTGGAGCCTCTGTGTGTGTGTGTGTGTGTGTGTGTGTGTGTGTGTGTGTGTGTGTGTGCGTCCGAGTCTGGCTGCGTTCCAGGCTCCAGTACTAATGACTAGTGTGGAGACGTCCCAGGACCACTGCCGCCATTCGGCAGAAAGGGAAGAGGGAAAAAAAGGGGACAGAATAAACAGAACAGGCAGAGCGATCGTCCGTCCATGTCGGCAACAGAGGACTTGTTATTTAAAGCCGACGGGCTAGAAGCCCGGTTCATGTCTGCTGGCCGCGCACATCAAATGACATATAGGCCCAACGCGCTGGCGCAGAGTGATGACACGTCTTCACTGTCTGGTCTTTATCTCGACGGTGACTGAAACGCTAGACACACACACACACACACACACACACGGAAATAAGTCTTCGACTTTTCTGTTTATATCCTCGTTAGTTTTTAGAATGTCGTACATGTATGTTAAAAATGTTCAAATTAACCAAACCAAACGCATCAGACAAGTCAGACACCTACCAAGGAGGAAAGCAACACTGTCTGGTCTTCATCTCGACAGTGACTGAAACGCTAAACACACACACACACACACACACACACACACACGTAAGCAGCTGCAACAAAAAGCATCAGACAAGTCAGACACCTACTGAAGAGGCAAACACGAGTCACGACACACACACACACACACACACACACACACACACACACACACACACACACACACACACACACACAGTTAGGCCTCAGTGGTACAGTAACAATGTTGGTGCCCTAGCTTGTTTAACTCTTGTTCAAAATGTGAGGATTCCCATTGGTTGGTGTAGAGGTAAGGTGCATTGTGGGTACAATTATCTTAGTTAAAGTCCTTGTTTTTCTTTGAATAGATAAGTCGGGCTTAGTTTAGTTGTATTTATTTCATCATATTTGATACATTAGAGAAGAGTAGTTTTTGGGCTACGTCATATAGTCTCCAGCCAACAGTTGGGTCATGTCTAGAGGTGGTTTTCTGTGGGTGTTCCTCTGATATCATAGCAGTGAGAACACGGAACACGTGCCCAAGTTCAGTCGGTTCCACTAGAACACATGCTTCGGCGATGATGTAAACGGTGAGTTTGCGGGGGTGTGTGTTTGTGTGCGCGCGGCATGCGTGCAGGTCTTCACTTGCCGTCCTAAAAACGAAATACAGAACCAGGATGGAGACACTGGGCCAAATCTGAGCCTGGATCTGACCTCGATTGACCCCCGACATCATCGCAGGACTGTGAGGCAGAGGCAGGGGCATCATTCTCATTAGGCTGAAGTTGTCAACCGCCACCAACATGCTGCCCAACTTTTAACATTATTTGTATTAAGGCCAAAGAGGCCTCATTTATCATTGTGGATACACCCTTTTTCATTTACACCCGAGTTTTGTACTCGCTTTTCTCCGCAAATAATGTGATGCATCATGACAAAACTCGATATGAGATATATACACAATATTTCCCATCGAGTTTTGTCATGATACATCACATTATTTTCTCAGGAAAGCAAGTACAACAATCAGGTGTAAATGAAAAAGGGGTGTATCCACAATGAGAAATGAGTCCCCTGGTTGTCGCTGTACGGTTGTTATTCTTAATGTTAGAAATAAAAAGACGATGGCACGTCCACTAGGGCGGGTCCTGGATGAACGCTAAGTGTCCCTGGTAGGCAGACAGACAGACAGACAGACAGACAGACAGACAGACAGACAGACAGACAGACAGAAAGACAGACAGACAGACAGACAGACAGACACAGACACAGACACAGACAGACAGACAGACAGACAGACAGACAGACAGACACAGACAGACACAGACAGACAGACAGGCAAAGTCCTCACACCGGCAGAGGGGACTGTTTTATTGATGTTTCAATCTTACTCTGTCTTCATCAGAATGAAGATGATAATAATATATTAATATTATTCTGATGAAGATCTGCATGGCTGTGAATGACAATAACAACGGGGCGGCAGTAGCTCAGTTGGTAGAGCGGGTGGTTCAATGATCCAAGGGTCAGCGGTTCGAATCCCGGCTCCGACTGTCCACATGTCGAAGTGTCCTTGAGCAAGACACCTAACCCCAAATTGCTCCTAATGAGCAGGTTAGCACCTTGCATGGCAGCTACCGCCATTGGTGTGTGAATGTGTGTGTGAACGGGTGAATGAGAGGCCATTGTAAAGCGCTTTGAGTGCCGCTAAGGTGGAAAACAAGGTGGGTAACAATAAATAACATGCTTATTAGGAATCAACGTGCCTTTCCACTCCATCGTTGCCACAAAGGACCGTGCATTATGGGTGGGGAGCATCATGCTAACACACAGCATTCTGGGTACCGGACACGATACCCACAGGCCTGATCCCGTTAGCCCCTGAAGTCCATTTAAGATCTGTTTATTTCACCATGTACATGGTTTACACATACTAGGAATTTGACTAGGGTAGGAATTTGACTAGGGTAACGGCACACGCTGTTGCAGACAACCCAGACCAGGACAGTGTGCAGGACAGGACAGTGACACACTTGACAACACACTTATTCATTCACTCATTATTCATGAAAGGTTCAGATTAGCATGTTTCAAGTCTCATTATACCGAGTGACATCGCCTCTCTTCCCCAAACATGGTTTGACGCTACATGAAATGGGGCCAGGTGCCTCCAAAACTAGGAGCAATCAAAAATGTGAGGAGCACAGATCCAACCGGGAGACCAAATACTCCACAACACCGGAGAGGCCACTTTCCAAGATGGTGGAGGGGGGAGAAGAGATGAGCCTGCTGTATTCAGATGAGGCCAGCCACCATTGTGCTGTAACGTCAGTTTGGCAGGGGGGCTCAGAGATGGAGGAGGTGGGAGGGAGGGAGGTAGGGAGGTAGGGAGAGAGAGAGGGATGGAGGGAGGGAGGGAGGTAGGGATGGAGGGAGGGAGGGAGGGAGGTAGGGATGGAGGGAGGGAGGGAGGGAGGGAGGGAGGGAGGGAGGGAGGGAGAGAGAGAGGGAGGGAGAGAGGGAGGGAGGGAGGGATGGAGGGAGGGAGGGAGGGAAGGATGGAGGGAGGGAGGGAGGGAGGGAGGGATGGAGGGAGGGAGGGAGGGAGGGAGAGAGGCCTGCTGTATGCAGATTAGACTGCTGTTGGAACGTCAGCTCCAGTGTTTCCAGAGGGGCAGGTGCAGACACAGAGGCCTACAGTACGCCGGGCAGCTGGGGTCAGCGGGGGGGGGGGGCAGGAGAGGAGAGGGGGAGGGGGGGGTAGAGGAGAGGAGGGGGAGGATAGAGGAGGAGGGGGAGCAGGGACAAGAGGACGGGGGGGGGTGTTAAGATTTGTTTTTTTAAATCTAGCTACACCAATGTTTAGGGTTTAAGACCAGCGAAAGTCACATATTACAAAAATGTACACAGTCACTATAGTGGTACTGTAGCTTTCTGCTACCAGAAGACTGCTGAGTGTGTTGACTGTATTAAACTTGTAAATTTGGGATTTTGCCAGCTTAACACACCAGCACCCCTGACACGTTACACTACTCATTAAAATGCACACATAATATATATCTGTGAAATACGTATGTAAATATATCATATATTTTATACATAATACATTTACCCAGTTAAATGTTTGTACCAATAGTCATGTAATAAATTATGCGCGGGATGTCGCCACATCCATGCCATAGACCGGCGTTCTGTTTGTTGTGTGTTGCGCTTAAATAGCTCCCCCGCTGCACCAAATAAAGTTTTCAGTCACATGACTGTTGCGGAGCCTCGCGCACTAGGAGAGACTGGTGACGGGAGGCTACTCGCGCACAGAAAACCGTTCCCATTTACCTCAGAGGACGCGCGCTGCTACAGTCTAGTACAATCGCGCTACTACAGTCGACACCTGTAAAAAAGGCAATTTATTATTTTGGCCAGTAAAAAATATACTTGGCCGGTGCATTTTTTCATCTACCAGTCCCCTTGGCAGGTGAGCCAAAAAGTTAATTTTCATCCCAGGACCCAACACATGGGGGGGGGGGGAGGGGGATTTACTACTAGGTGTGTAACAATATATCATGCCACAATACTGTATATCGCGATACAGAAACGTCACAATACGTATCGTCAAGGTGAAAACAATATCGTGATATGTTTATTGTATATCAGTGAACGCTGGCTACACAACGCTGCTAACAAACATGTCTTTTGTCTCTAGGCCTCCATGATATTACAACAGTTAAGCTCTAAATTCACAATGTACTGGAGTAGAAATGTGGAGAAATGCACTATTGGTGTGAACAGCAGCGCTACTGCAACGCTTCACTAGCTGCCCTCAGATATGCCTGCCACCAAGACAGATTAGCTGCTGCCAAAACGGTTAATCTTTGGCTAGTAGATTGGAGGGGGCTGGTCGGCGCGCTTCTCAAAAACACGTGAATACTTTCTTTGGCCTCTGAGGAGGAAGAGGGATCATCCCTTGGTCATGGTTGGGAGTGTGTGGTGGTCAGGGTTAGGGGTGTGTGGTGGATAGGGGTGTGTGGTGGTTAGGGGTGTGTGGTGGTTAGGGGTGGGGTGTGTGGTAATCAGGGTTAGGGGTGTGTGGTGGATAGGGGTGTGTGGTAGTCAGGGTTAGGGGTGTGTGGGGCTCATGGTTAGGGGTGTGTGGTGGTTAGGGGTGGGGTGTGTGGGGTTAGGGGTCAGGGTTAGGGGTGTGTGGTGGTTAGGGGTGTGTGGTAGTCAGGGTTAGGGGTGTGTGGTAGTCAGGGTTAGGGGTGTGTGGTGGTTAGGGGTGTGTGGTAGTCAGGGTTAGGGGTGTGTGGGGTTAGGGGTCAGGGTTAGGGGTGTGTGGTGGTTAGGGAGTGTGTGGTAGTCAGGGTTAGGGGTGTGTGGTGGTTAGGGAGTGTGTGGTAGTCAGGGTTAGGGGTGTGTGGGGTTAGGGGTCAGGGTTAGGGGTGTGTGGTGGTTAGGGGTGTGTGGTAGTCAGGGTTAGGGGTGTGTGGTAGTCAGGGTTAGGGGTGTGTGGTAGTCAGGGTTAGGGGTGTGTGGGGTTAGGGGTCAGGATTAGGGGTGTGTGGTGGTCAGATTTAGGGGTGTGTGGTGGTCAGGGTTAGGGGGGTGTGGTGGTCAGATTTAGGGGTGTGTGGTGGTCAAGGTTAGGGGTGTGGGGGTCAGGGTTAGGGGGTCAGGGTTAGGGGTGTGGGGGTCAGGGTTAGGGGGGTGTGGTGGTCAAGGTTAGGGGGGTGTGGTGGTCAGATTTAGGGGTGTGTGGGGGTCAGGGTTAGGGGGGTGTGGTGGTCAAGGTTAGGGGGGTGTGGTGGTCAAGGTTAGGGGGGTGTGGTGGTCAGATTTAGGGGTGTGTGGGGGTCAGGGTTAGGGGTGTGTGGTGGTCAGATTTAGGGGTGTGTGGGGGTCAGGGTTAGGGGGGTGTGGTGGTCAAGGTTAGGGGGGTGTGGTGGTCAGATTTAGGGGTGTGTGGGGGTCAGGGTTAGGGGGGTGTGATCCATCACCAGGCAATTCCAACAAGGTGAACGTGCATCAACAACCAGCTCTCAGACCCACAGGCAAACCCAGATAAACACGAGGAGTCATGCATGTCAACAAACTCTAACTTCAACCCCCTCCCCTTCAATCTGATCTCAATACACCCACCCCTCTGTCACTATGGGAACCTGCTGAGTAGTGTGTGTGTGTGTGTGTGTGTGTGTGTGTGTGTGTGTGTGTGTGTGTGTGTGTGTGTGTGTGTGTGTGTGACCATTGATGTCAAGCCTGTTCAGTCTCTGACAGCCCGTCTCCCATACAGCGCTCTGTGTGTGTGTGTGTGTGTGTGTGTGTGTGTGTTTGACTCGTTGAGGGCTCTCCAGCAGTCCCTGGTTGAGAGCTCTCCAGCACAAAGCACATCAAAGAGGTGAAAAGCCTCACACACACTTACCCTACATCAAAACAGTGTGTGTGTGTGTGTATGTGTGTGTGCGTTAGGGATGAGACAGTATACCGTGAACCGCGGTATAAAATGTCCACAGTATTAGAACCGTGACATTCCCTGTGTTTACGGTATTACGTTTACGGTATTACACAATAATGCGCTGCTGAAACTTCACATTTCAAGTTGCTTGCAACAGTTAATTTTGTAATTTAATATAAGCTTGCTATTAATAAACTGAGCTTAATTACAATAGTGTGTATTTTCCATCATGTGTTGCACTGTAGGGCTCTAGAACTCAGCCTATTCAAACGCCTGTGTGTAGTCGATGTTTATATTATGTGTTGGGGAGGTGAAATGCCGTATACCGTGAAATACCGTAAACCGTACCGTGTAACTAGATACCGTACCGTAATGCAAAAATCCATACCGTCTCATCCCTAGTCTGCGTTGTAGTGATCCGCCAAATATACCAGGACAACTAGCTAATTCTTATATTCTTCGCAGTGGAAGAAGAACATCAAATCTAAATCCTGTTAAGTGTGGATGAGCTGGACCTGTATCCTTCCCAGCGACACCCAACCCTCTGAGAACAGCGTGTCCGTGGTCCTCCGGTCAGAGAACGTCTCCTCCTGCCTACTAATGGCCCTTAACTCAAACGGTCCAGGTTGTTTTTGTGTGGTTCAATAAGCCAGACCTTGGCTAAACACCCATGCTCAGCCTGGCAGGGTCTGGCAACGGCGGAGAGGCCCAGATTCCCCCGACCTCCCTCCTCTCCTCCCCTCTCCTCCCTCTCCTCCCTCCCTCCCTCCCCTCCTCCTCCCCCCCCCCAAGTGGGCATGTATGATCTGGCCTCCGGCATCCTCTGCCAACCGCCGAGCTTTCCGACCACGACTCCGGCACCGCTGTGATTAGCTGTCTGTCAGTCTGCCCGAGTGGGTGTGTCTGTCCGTCCGTCCGTCCGTCCGTCTGTTTACCCACTGTGACTGTCTGTCTGTCTGTTTACCCACTGTGTCTGTCTGTCTGTCTGTTTACCCACTGTGACTGTCTGTCTGTCTGTTTACCCACTGTGTCTGTCTGTCTGTCTGTCTGTCTCTGTCTGTCTGTTTACCCACTGTGTCTGTCTGTCTGTCTGTCTGTTTACCCGTCTATCTGCTTGTACTGGCTGTGGGGACAGCTAACTATGGTCTGAGGCACATAAGGGGAGAGCAGGGCAGCCAGCCGGAGGACAGCCCTCCACTGTGTGTGTGTGTGTGTGTGTGTGTGTGTGTGTGTGTGTGTGTGTGTGTGTACGACTGATGTGTTTTCTCCTTTTTTGGAAAACAGACAGGTCACTTTATTCTACAATTAAGCAAATTAGCCGTTTTGTTAAACAGCTTAAGCTGTGACTGATGTCTGGTGTAAAGACAGGGGAATGAGGCAGAGTTAGCATGTTTACAGGGTAGGAGAATGAAGCAGAGTTAGCATGTTTACAGGGTAGGAGAATGAAGCAGAGTTAGCATGTTTACAGGGTAGGAGAATGAGGCAGAGTTAGCATGTTTACAGGGTAGGAGAATGAGGCAGAGTTAGCATGTTTACAGGGTAGGAGAATGAAGCAGAGTTAGCATGTTTACAGGGTAGGAGAATGAGGCAGAGTTAGCATGTTTACAGGGTAGGAGAATGAGGCAGAGTTAGCATGTTTACAGGGTAGGAGAATGAGGCAGAGTTAGCATGTTTACAGGGTAGGAGAATGAAGCAGTTAGCATGTTTACAGGGTAGGAGAATGAAGCAGAGTTAGCATGTTTACAGGGTAGGAGAATGAGGCAGAGTTAGCATGTTTACAGGGTAGGAGAATGAGGCAGAGTTAGCATGTTTACAGGGTAGGAGAATGAAGCAGAGTTAGCATGTTTACAGGGTAGGAGAATGAAGCAGAGTTAGCATGTTTACAGGGTAGGAGAATGAGGCAGAGTTAGCATGTTTACAGGGTAGGAGAATGAGGCAGAGTTAGCATGTTTACAGGGTAGGAGAGTGAAGCAGAGTTAGCATGTTTACAGGGTAGGAGAATGAGGCAGAGTTAGCATGTTTACAGGGTAGGAGAATGAGGCAGAGTTAGCATGTTTACAGGGTAGGAGAATGAAGCAGAGTTAGCATGTTTACAGGGTAGGAGAATGAAGTAGAGTTAGCATGTTTACAGGGTAGGAGAATGAAGCAGAGTTAGCATGTTTACAGGGTAGGAGAATGAGGCAGAGTTAGCATGTTTACAGGGTAGGGGAATGAGGCAGAGTTAGCATGTTTACAGGGTAGGAGAATGAAGCAGAGTTAGCATGTTTACAGGGTAGGAGAATGAAGCAGAGTTAGCATGTTTACAGGGTAGGAGAATGAAGCAGAGTTAGCATGTTTACAGGGTAGGAGAATGAAGCAGAGTTAGCATGTTTACAGGGTAGGAGAATGAAGCAGAGTTAGCATGTTTACAGGGTAGGAGACTGGAGCGGTTGGGAGTCTGTTTAGGTAAGTCTGGACTAGACCTGGTCCAGGGTCTGTATACTATCAGAGCCAGTGTACCCCGGTATACCGCCCGGCCAGGAACCATTCATTGTGCCATTGACTTTTGTCACTCGGTCTACACTTCCATATCTACAGATAATATTATTACATGACACTAGATTTGTGGAATGACAGGTGGATTAGCCAATCACAATTTGATTTCTAAAGGGCGGGACAATTTTTCTCAGCTACTGTAGGTAGTGAGTGTGAACCAAGAGTGTAGTATAGTTACTGTAGACAAAAGTGTAGAGGAAGATCTTGTTCTTATGCTGCGTTCAAGTGCTCCTCTGATTTATCGTATTTACGACCACATGAACGGCCCTCCAAGGTCGTAATTACGAGTGGGAAATTGGGAAATATCGATGATACCTGAGTTTACGAGTTGTGGCGTTTCATGGCGTTCTGGACAGTAAAAATGGCGGAAAGAATGGAAACCCTGGCAGCAACTGACGGTAAAAAATGATATAGTTTGTTATTCTGTTCTATTGCAGTCCCTTTTCAACCTAAACGTCTATCAATCACAAACACAGATGCTAACAAGTCTAGCTAAGCACATTTTAGCAATATAGCTAGCTAAGCAACTATTAGCTAATTATACAGATAAGGGACTTGCTTTCGCTGATTCGCTGATCCTGGCGTCCATGTTTGTTGATGTTTTGTTGCTCTTTCCAACCAAAAGCACTTGAATGCTTGTATGTCGTAATTACGACTTCACAACTGGTAAGTACGAGCTTCCGAGGTGCACATGAACGCAGCGTTAGTTTACTAGAATTGCATTTGTCAAAACCTTGGTTCAAAAGATTTGAACATCAGCTTTGGAGGAAATACTACAATCTGGAAAAAAGTTTTCAGATGCATTTTCAAATCATCAACTATAATTGCTATCCGAACCGTTTCAGAGTTTGAATTTTGTTTTCAAATGATCATCTGGTCTGGTGAGTGTCACTGTATTTTATATAAGATTACCCTCTCTAGTAGGAAGCAGACTATATAAGATTAGCCTCCGTAGTAGGAAGCAGACTATATAAGATTAGCCTCTCTAGTAGGAAGCAGTCTATATAAGATTAGCCTCTCTAGTAGGAAGCAGTCTATATAAGATTACCCTCTCTAGTAGGAAGCAGCCTATATAATATTTAAATGTAATGATGTGATGCACACCAGATGCTGTGTTGTGTTTCCTGGCTGAATTAGCTCCGGTTTGCTGCTCTCTTATAATGAACACCGTTGTTTGTCAGTGTTATTAATTGGGACCTACACGGCATAACAGTAGAGTGAGCTGGCTGATTCTTAGTTAGTTAGATGCTGTGGTGGCCGTGGTGGTGCGTGTTTGTGTGTTGTGTGTGTGTGTGTGTGTGTGTTGTGTGTGTACGCATGCGAGCGGCCACGCTCTACTTTATCACAATGCGCAGGTTAAGATCCCTCCACCATCAACACCGCACACCTCATCACTGCTGTATCAGCGCTTGTGTGTTACAGTGATGACGTAGACCACTGTAGCTTCTTGGGCTATTTGACTTGAACAGTGTAATTGTTGTCTTGATGGGGTCACTGCTGTGCAGCCCGGAGCACAACTCGGGACTGCTTTAATTCAATAACATCTAGAAAATGCGCTTTCCTGAGCTGAATGGTCCAACTACAAGATCATGTTGGGTGCATTGTTGATGCTATGTTTTTGTTATTTACCTGACTGTTGTTGTTAGATGTTTTGGGGGGTCTTTGGACCCACTGAAGGGGCCTGGGTCCATTAGTCACGGTTCGCCACTACTCCGGTTCGACACAGCACATGGAAAAGGGCATAGCCTATGTCTAGAGCGGGCGAGAGAGAGAGATGAGGATCCACGGTCGTAGGCCCAGTCCCAATGTCCACCCTTACGGACTCACAGACTTTGAGGCTCGTTCCCGCTAAGTGCGTGAGGGCTGTCCCACCGTCAAATCGCCAAGTGCTCAAGGGCTCCAGTCTGGCAGACATTTTGAGCTCTTTATGCCTTCAATATTAATGGGAGTCACTGTGCTCAGAACCAGTGCGGGGCCGCTACAAAGTCTGATCAGAAGGGATGAGGGTCCGCACTCAAAACTACTTTAAGATGCTCTTTATTTCATTTCCTTTTTTCTGGTAGATGAAAAAGTCCACCAGCAAAGTATATTTTTTACCGGCCAAAATAATACATTTTCTTTTTTGTCACATTATACATCTGTTTCAGTACTTTTCATTCAGATAATAGTATTATGTTGAATACATGCTTAAGGAAGAGGCCAAAGTAAAATTTCAAATAAATCGACTGTAGGTGTCGACTGTAGTAGCGAGCGTCCTCTGAGGTAAATGGGAACGAATTTCTGTGCGCGAGTAGCCTCCCGTCACCAGTCTCTCCTAGTGCGCGAGGCTCCGCAACAGTCATGTGACTGAAAACTTTATTTGGTGCAGCGGGGGAGCTATTTAAGTGCAACACACAACAAACAGAACGCCGGTCTATGGCATGGATATGGCGACATCGCACGCATAATTTATTACACGACTCTATTGGTACAAACATTTACCCGCCAGTGTGGCGGATACCCTCCGAAATTTAGTCGCCAAATGGAAATTTTATGGAAATTTTCGGGTGTTCATTTTCAGCCCTGTGTAGGCATACAAGAAAAAGAACAGAGCATTCCCCCAGTGAAACGGTTTTTCATTTAGTGTGCAAAAGGTGTTGCAGGGGGCCAAGGCCATTGGGGAGGGCGACTATGCTGCAGTTGAATGGAGGGAGAAACGACAAGACATTCAGTGCCAGCAGAAAGTAGTCAGGAGGGTGGAGGGAGCAGGCGTCACCACAAGGGAATGTCTCGAGGCCCCCCTCCCCCCCCCCCCCCCGAGACACAACCCCCCGTCTCTTCTTGTCTCCCTCCTCTACCCCTGCCAGGGCCATGGAGCCTGGCAGAGACATATTGTTTAGTCTAAATCCAACAGCAGTGAAATAGCACTGTAATACACACACACCAGACCCCCTCCAGACAAGCTGATACCATCTAGAGCTGACCCGAAACGCATTAACTGTCACACACACCCACACACACACACACACACACACACACACACACACATCAGACCCCCTCCAGACTAGCTAAGTGATAGCATCTAGAGCTGAACCCAAACTCACAAGCTTGTCACACAGTGGGAGTTGCAAAATCTTACATATCACAGAATCTGGGTTGTATTTGTGTGATTGTGTGCGAGTGTATTGTTCAGAGCCAAGCCATATCCCGCTCACAGTGTGTGGTCCAGAGTTTGAGCTCACACACTATAGATCAATACGCAGTGTCAGAGATGGGCAGCCTCCATAACACACACACACACACACACACACACACACACACACACACACACAACCCAGTACAGTGCACACTGTACATAGAATATACACTTTACAGAATGCACACCTCACCCAGCTCAATGCATACACATGCAGTACTTACTAGCACATACACAAACACTTGCTTATTAACACGAAAAAACACACACACACACACACACAATAAGAGGAAAGTGGAATGTGCTTGGGTTGGGACCAAGGAGCAGTTATCAAGGGAGATCAGAACAATGGAAAACAGGAACGTCTCACAGAGAGAGAGGGAGGGAGGGAGGGAGAGGAGGGAGTCAGGGAGGGAGGCAGAAAGGGAGGTAGGGAGGAGAGGAGGGAGAGAGCGTGGGGTCTGAGAGTCCCTGACTGTTCCAACTTCCTGCCCTCCCCCATAACCAGTCAACATTCCTCCCTGCCGACCAAACTCGAAACACAACCAGAGACAGACAGTACAGGGAGAACGATTCTGTTTATATAAGAACCAAACTTGATTATTCCATACAATTTCAGTTCCATACTTGCCAATAAAGATAAGGGTGGAGAGAAAGAGAGAGAGCATAACACTACCAAGGGATCCACTCCAAATGAGGCTTCCTCAGTTGGAATTTCAATCAAGACTGATGAATATTCAAATGATTTAGCCTGTAATTCTCCCTAGCTAATACACACACTTGATATTGTGAATACCACTGAGCTCTCAAATGGACGTAATAATATAAATTATAAGAATGGTTTGCAAACTTATAGAAGCGACTTTAAAATTCATTAAGATCTATTCTTAATCTGAGAAAGTCTGGAGTTGACTGACTAGACTCTCTCTCTTGGGCAAAACAACAAAACAATCATCTCATTCTGAGACACTACAAACTTTCCTTGTACTTGACACAGTTCCTTAATGGTATCAACAGGACGGGAATATCAGCCGTCTATATCTGTTCAGTCGTGAAGCGTTCAGGAGTGTTGTATAGATCAGACGCGTGTGGTAGATGTGGTTAGTTTGATGTGGTTGTTCTGCGGAAACCCCCATCAGTGTTTATGATAAAAGGGCATCAGACAGTTGAGGACGTGGTGAAGACTGTGAAATGTCTCTGTGGCGTGCCTACAACAAGACCATCCTCCTAGGGAACATGGGAAGGCTTGGCCTAGAACCCACCTCTGAACATTCACTCTGATGGTCGTAGACGGGGCTGAAAATTAACACCTGCCACCGGTCAAATGCAGGTAAAATTTCCAATTGGCGACTAGATTTTGGAAGGCTATCTGAAAAATATATATACTTGGCCGGTAGATTTTTTCATCTACAGTCCCCTTGGCAGGTGACTCACCGTGAGCCAAAAAGTTAATTTTCACCCCTGGTCGTAGGTAGGGTCTACATGGATTGGGATGTGGTACCTGTGTGTAACAGAGGTGGTTTGAGGACTACAAGATGAGTAGACTTCCAGCTGCTTAGACCTGAAGACAAACACTGGCTTCCCAGAGACCTTAGGGTCTGAGGCGGGATATCAGAACAGGTGAATGAAGGCTGTAGCATGTAACCTGGGTGAGCCACATATAACCTGGGTGAGCCACATATAACCTGGGTGAGCCACATGTAACCTGGGTGAGCCACTGGGTGATGAGGAGAGAAGATCGGCTAGAAGGTGAAAGGTTATTCACTTCCTGTCTGCTTCCAGTGATGACAGCAATGTCCCATCAACCCTGATCAATTATTAAAATCACAGTCAAGAAGGCTGCACTCTCATATAAAGCTTCAAGTCACTTTCACACGGACACAAATCTTGTTGGGCAATTTCTTCAACAGCAAGTTATTTTTCCAGACGACTTCCTGATGGGCTGTCTCTCATTGAACTTCAGTGTCAGCTGTGTGTGTGTGTGTGTCATTTCGAGTATGCCAGAGGGAGTAAAGGGGATGCGAACTAGCAGAGCAGAGGGCCAGCATGAGCCCAAACTAAATGTATTACCAAAGAGAAACTCAATTACCAGTACAAACTTGGCAAAGACCTACACTCTACCTTTATTCTCCCGTAACCCAACACTCTCTCACAAAAACACTCAATCTCTCTCTCTCTCACACACACACGCACACACACACAAACAAACAAACAAACAGTAAAGTATACACAGACACTCCCCGTCTCTTATTCTCTCGCTCATTGCCTATGTCACCGCTCAAGTTCAGAGGATCGGATCTCAACTCCGACCACAGACCGGCTGCCACATCCGTCCGAGGAGACGCAGAGGGGACAGAGACACCGATCCGAGCCAAGCGCCTTGGGGTGATCCTGGACGGCCTACTGTGATGTCATGTGAGGCCAGCGTCACAGTGATGGCCCACTCCTGACCAGTGTGAGGCCAGCGTCACAGTGATGGCCCACTCCTGACCAGTGTGAGGCCAGCGTCACAGTGATGGCCCACTCCTGACCAGTGTGAGGCCAGCGTCACAGTGATGGCCCACTCCTGACCAGTGTGAGGCCAGCGTCACAGTGAAGGCCCACTCCTGACCAGTGTGAGGCCAGCGTCACAGTGATGGCCCACTCCTGACCAGTGTGAGGCCAGCGTCACAGTGATGGCCCACTCCTGACCAGTGTGAGGCCAGCGTCACAGTGAAGGCCCACTCCTGACCAGTGTGAGGCCAGCGTCACAGTGATGGCCCACTCCTGACCCATGTGAGGCCAGCGTCACAGTGATGGCCCACTCCTGACCCATGTGAGGCCAGCGTCACAGTGATGGCCCACTCCTGACCCATGTGAGGCCAGCGTCACAGTGATGGCCCACTCCTGACCCATGTGAGGCCAGCGTCACAGTGATGGCCCACTCCTGACCCATGTGAGGCCAGCGTCACAGTGAAGGCCCACTCCTGACCCATGTGAGGCCAACGTCACAGTGATGGCCCACCCCTGTAGGTATCACCCACTCCTGTAGGTATCTCCTGTACTGTAGGTATCTCTTTTAGAGTACACCTGACCCTCTCTACCTTGGAACACCTCCCAATGATTAGCCATCGTTACTTCAACTTTTGGTTCAAATAAAATGTATAAAAATGTCACAGCTGGGGGCCTTGGTTCTTATTGAAGGCTTTACCGACGATGACCGTGATGATTCGCTTCGGATGACAGCGTCTGCTAAATGTCTAATAATGTAGAAGTAAATGGCGTGGAGACAGTCAGCCAGTCTGCCAGTGATGCAGTTGCTGCAGAGATTATCAGCTTAAAAAGGCCCACTGGCTGTGCTGTGAAAACATGGTTTCTATCCTGGTTTCTGAGAACCCACTGGGCGGTAATGATTACATGCTACACAGTAGAAGACTCTCATCCCTATCTCCTCCGATTGTAGGACCGTCCAGAAATCAGTGAGAAATCTGTTATGAAGCTGTCTCAATTACCCGTCAGTTTGAGGAGGATCGAGGGGGGGGGCGGCTTTCTTTCCACTATTAATGAGACTAGACCCTGATCAGCAGTTGAGAGCCGTTTGTCTGCGTGGGCGAGAACTGAGCAGTATCTCCTCATCAGGTCTCTCTCTCTCTCTCCCTCTCTCCTGACATCTGCAGGAGCCTCCCTTATCTCCTGCCCAGTCAAGGCTGAACAGAGCAGGGCTGCTGTCTGGAGCTTCCTGGGCAAAGATAGATACCCAGCAGCAGCAGCAGCAGCAGCAATCATGTACTTCCCTTATGGAATAGGCCTACTCACATTTCATGGTAATTCCATTTTTCAATTTCGTCAGGTGACCACATAGAAAATATCTATGATCTGATTTAGTTTACCATAATTCTATTTAGGCTACTCTGTACCCATATTAGAGTTAAGACGGTCATAACCCTAACCTAACCCAACCCTGACCCTATATCAACCCAACCCTAACCCAACCCTGACCCTATATCAACCCAACCCTAACCCAACCCTGACCCTATATCAACCCAACCCTAACCCAACCCTGACCCTATATCAACCCAACCCTAAACCAACCCTGACCCTATATCAACCCAACCCTAACCCAACCCTGACCCTATATCAACCCAACCCTAACCCAACCCTGACCCTATATCAACCCAACCCTAACCCAACCCTGACCCTATATCAACCCAACCCTAACCCAACCCTGACCCTATATCAACCCAACCCTAACCCAACCCTGACCCTATATCAACGGCAGAGGAATATGATTGTAACTTTGTAAGGTGGAGGTCTGGACTTACCAGCAACCGGACTGAGGAGAAGGATGGCACAGACCCCCAGGGCCAGCACCGACACCCGGCCCCAGACTGCCATATCTGACGAGATGCTCTGGATGGGTTGTGCCAGGTGGTATTTCCTCCAAATAAAACTGTCTTTTACGCCCCGTTCACCACGCCTCGGTCCGGACAAGCTCATGTTCAAAACGACTGGCCAAATAGACATCCAGATGAAACGACTTCCACTTCGGAGAGTTGGAATTCATTCTAAGTTACTGATTGTGCTTGATGATGTGATGATTGCTTAGAAAAGACAAAGTCATGTGCAAAATAGACAGTTATAACGCATACGATTGCGTTAAATAGTGTGCTCTATATCTTCTTAATCCGTTTTTTCGTTGGTTTAAAGCACCATCCTGTTCAATGTGGTTGTCTTGATAGTGATAGCCAATGAATATTGAAATCACGTTAACGGTACAGTCAAAGAAAGAGTTGTTGTGTGATCCTCGCAGGTCTCAGATGCTTAAATGCATTCGACCAACCGTCGCCATACAAATGTCTATGATTTGATATTAACCGTAGCTCGCTAGCAAGGCTCGGCTAGCTGGCCGGTTCTCTAGCGAGAGCAACCACAAATTAATGACATTGAAAAACCCTATTCCGACCAAAACGTTATAAACCCTGAGTATAATCCTCTTCAGTTGTCCCGAAAAATGTCTTCTCGTCTCGCCGACTGGCTCGGTCTCTCAACGGCTAGCCGCAAAGCCTAGCTACCGTGAGCCATGGCGAGCAGTTTGACTCCAAGCCAAAAAAAGGCCCTTTAAAAGAAGTGTATTCATTGAAAAAGAATGTTCTGCCGTGAAAACGGTATACCCTCCCACAAATAAGATGTCCGTGAGAGGTGGATCATGTCCCTTTTGCCCCTACGCTGTGGTATAGGGCGACCAGCCTCAACTTCGTTGTACAGTAACGTTAAGGCTGTACAGTCTATCAGTCTAGTGGCTGTTCCCTCCTCCTCTCTCCCTCCCTCCTCTGTCTGATGGCTGTTCCCTCCTCCTCTCTCCCTCCCTCCTCTGTCTGATGACCCCGCCGGGCTCGCGGCTGTTCCCTCCTCCTCTCTCCCTCCCTCCTCTGTCTGATGACCCCGTCAGGCTCGCGGCTGTTCCCTCCTCCCCTCTCCCTCCCTCCCCTGTCTGATGACCCCGCCGGGCTCGCGGCTGTTCCCTCCTCCTCTCTCCCTCCCTCCTCTGTCTGATGACCCCGTCAGGCTCGCGGCTGTTCCCTCCTCCTCTCTCCCTCCCTCCTCTGTCTGATGACCCCGTCAGGCTCGCGGCTGTTCCCTCCTCCTCTCTCCCTCCCTCCTCTGTCTGATGACCCCGCCGGGCTCAGCAGAGAGAACATTCTCATCACCAGCAATCTGACCTGGCAAGCACAAGTCAACACTACATTACATTGAAATAAGCATAGTTACAAATAAAATGAAGGGTAAAATGGTCTATATAGCACAATTTCCCTCTGTTTTGCGCACAAGTAGTCATTGCAAATAATACAATGTTATTTGACCTACGGTAAAATTTAAAACACCAGCATGTGATTGTATGGCATCAAATACTATTTTAGCTTGATACACTGAGAACGAGCAGACACCATGTTTGTAAATAGGACTCATTTAAGTTGTTTTAAAATTTGATTTGGTTTATTACATTTTCCACACAAACCTATTTTCAATTTACCAACAGAACTGAGGAACGGATGAAGTGCGGGCTCCATGCCACCATGAGGTGACGTGATATTGAACTAATTCAAGCAGATAATGTTTCAGAGGACAAACTCAGATGTTTTTGTATACAGTGATACAATTACATACTGTAAGCATATACAAAGGCTCTCTACAATAATGACATGCAAGAAATATATAGATTAATAATTAAGTCTGTATAAAAACACAATAAAAAATAAAATAAAAACTTTAAAAACTATGTAAACTTTGTTCACCCCAAGTCATTTATGGTCAGCTGCTTAAAACAGATAATACTTTTTGTGTAATAAGTTACATAACAATTTGAAAACTGATTGTCATCAGATAATTACAACAAAAATGAGTGCAAGCATGAACAAGTCGTCACAGCTACACCAACAACTAGTCTTCTTTTGGAATGGTTTGCAGTTTCCCTGCTCTGAGGTCAGTTTGGGGTTCCTCTAGATGATGATCTAGGCCTACAGTAGATGTGGGTACATGAGCTGCTGATCCTGGATCTTGAATGCCCTGGACATTCTCCTCAGCCATGACTGAGAGACATCCTGAGCTCCTCCTCCTTCAGACTCCTGTCCAATCTCTGGGTCTCGGACTCCAGGACGGAGGGTATTGGCTGCTGGGAGACGGCGGCCAGAGAGTCGGTCAGGTCCTGCCTCAGGGACACCAGTCTCTGGCTGTTCCTGGAGGAGAGCTCGATGAACTGCGCCCTCTGGTGGTGATCAAGCGCCAGTGTGCGTCGCATGTGGTGGATCTGGCAAGTCAGAGGTGGAGCAGAGATATTGTCGTCATTGAGGTTGAATAATTATGATAATCAATCCATAAACAGATCGATACTGTGTCCTTTTCAAAACGCTTCACACCACAAAGGGTTAACGGGATCCAATCATAAACCCATCTAAAGACGCACGCGCATAAACATAATCTTACTGACCTAAGAAATGGTAAATGGACTGCACTTACTTGGCACTTTTATCCAAAGTGCTTTACAATGGTCTCTCATTCACTCATTCACACACACATTCACACAACAATGACGGCAGCTGCCATGCAAGGGAGCAATTTGGGGTTCGGTGTCTTGCCCAAGGACACCGACATGTGGACAGGAGGAGCCGGGATTCGAACCGCCGACCCTACGATTATTGGACGACCCTGCTCTACCTCCAGAGCCACGGTCGTCATTGAAACTTCTCATAGGAACCCATTCAGTCATCTCCAGTGTAGCAGTACTTGATAAGCTAGTTTAGTACTAGGGTTGCAAATTTCAAGGAATTTCATTAATCGATAACTGTTAATCTTAACAAATGATAGTCGATTGATAAGAACGTCCCACGCTGGACTGCGCTTTGCTCGCTTCATTTTTTTTTTTGTCTTCTTCCGGTATATCGTTGAAATTTCCCAGCATCCCAATTAGCCTTCACTACAGTCAGACCTTAGTTCATGATACATGACTCTCGTTGATAATGTTCAAAAAAAAAAGTTCAGTTCCATCAACAAGCAGATAACAAATCTTACTCAAGTAAATTCTTATCGGCAATTAATCGATAGTCGATTAACTGTTAACATCCCTATTTAGTTTGACTCACCTGGTCTTCTAGTTCCCTCACTCTGGTTCTCAGCTGCTCCAGCTCCTCCGTCTCAGAGCACTCCAGCCCTCTGGACTCCTGCACAACACACAACAGCTGTGAGGAACCATGGCTTTCTACTCAGCTTTCTACTCAGCTTTCTACTCAGCTTTCTACTCAGCTTTCTACTCAGCTTTCTACTCAGCTTTCTACTCAGCTTTCTACTCAGCTTTTGCGAACATATATGAAGACTGAACAGCATCTCACACATAGCACTTTAGCATACAGCACTTTATATACAGCACTTTGACTGTAGCGCTTGATGAGCATCAGCACTTTATATAGCCTCTTAGATTTAGTTTTTTATTATCTTTATTATTATTATAATTGTCTTTTAATGTTTGTCCTTCTGTGAGTACTTCTTTTTAATGTTTAATGTTTGAGGACTGCGGATGGAAACTAGCTCCTAGCTAAATCCGGCATGTTTACACAGTCATGTATTTGTATGTGTTCATTAATATGCACTGTCCTCACCAAATAAACCAATAAAAAAAAAAATTGTTTGACATGAATCTGATGATTTACTGTACCTGGGTTCTTGTGCTTCCTCTGCTGCTCGACTGGAACTGGGCCAGCTGACGACCCAGCCTCCCTCGGTCCTCCTCCACCTTGAAACACATGATTTCAAATACTATTTGATCCAGGTCTGGTGTCTCCATTAGTCTCTGTTTTAGCACAGTACGGGTTCATAATTACCTGTGTCGGTGCTTCTCTGAGATCACCAGTGTTCAGTACCTGTGTTAGCGTGGCTCTGAGATCACCAGTGTTCAGTACCTGTGTTAGCGTGGCTCTGAGATCACCAGTGTTCAGTACCTGTGTTAGCGTGGCTCTGAGGCGTTGTCTCTCGTCCCTCAGTCTCTCCGTGCGCTGCTCCAGCTGGCCGGTCCTCCTCTCCAGCTGCCTCTTGTCCACCTCCAGCTGGGCCACCGTCCTCTGCAGGACCCCCAGACGCTCCTGGACCCCCGGGTCAGACGTGAAGACCTCCCCGGGCTTCGACACGGTCACGCCCCTCTCTCCGCCCTCCGCCTGGGAACACCAGACTAGCGCTGAACGGGTGGGCTGACTGAAGGGCACGTTCAGGGGTTCAAAACCGTTTTATTATCGATAGACTACCGACCGCCGCTTGGCTGTACCCACCTGAGACGTCCTGGTCCGCTCCCCCTGGCTCTGCTCCTGTTGGTGGGCTCTCTCCCGGTAGCCGATGAGGGCCGCCTCCGTCTGATCCAGCGCAGCTCGAACCCGGTCCCGGTCCCTCCCGAGCTCCTCTGCTCTCTGGGTCAGGGCGTGGGCCGCCGCCTCCCTCTCTCCCAGCAAGCCTCTGCTCTCCTCTCTCTCCAGGAGCAGCGAGGACACGCGCTCCCTCAGCGCGCGCGCCTCCTCCCGCGCCTCCTCCAGCCGGCGGCGCTCCCCGTCGCGCACCTCCTCCTCCTCCTCTACGGAGCCCGCTGCAGTCTGACCACCTCCCCCTCTCCTCCGGTCCACCCTCGGTCTGCCAGTCTCTTCTCTCTCCACCATATCGATCCTCTCTCTCAGCCTGTCGGTTTCTCTCTTTTGCTCCTCCAGCAGCTGCTGTAGCTTCTGCCTCTCTCTCTCTTCTTCGTAGGCTTTGTCTCTCGCCCTCTCAAGCTCTCTCTCCTTCTTTCTGAGCGCATCTGTCATGGCCGCCGTTCGTCTCAGGGTTTCCCGTTCGGCTCGTTGGAGGTCCGCAGTCTTCTTCTCTCCCTCCTGAACTCTCTGCTTCATCAGTTCCACTTCTCTCTCCTTCTCCTTCATCCCCTTCGCCAGGATCTCCTTCCCTCGTTCCCTCTGCCACAGGTTCTCCTCCTCCTCTCGTCTCAACTCCTCCACCCTCTGCTGGAGCTTCTCTACGTCTCTCTCCCTCTCTCCGCGCTCTCTCTCCACCTCCCCCAGCGCGTCTCTCAGCTCCTCCACCTCCCTGGTCCTGTCGGCAGCCAGGGAGGTCAGTCCGTTGATCTGCTCCTGCAGGGCGTCTAGCCTGGCGTTGGTTCTGGTCCACTCCTCCTCCCTCTCCTCCTCCCTGGCTCTCAGCTCCTCCTCCGCCTTCTCCTTCGCTCCCACCGCCGCCGCCAGCTTCTCCTCTCTCAGCTTCAGCTCCTCCTCCACCTCCTTCGTCTCGGCCTCCCTCCCCGCCGCCCCGGCCCTCAGCTCCTTCTCGGCCTCCCTGCACCTCCTCTCCAGCCTCTCCCTCTCCCCGGCCGCCTCGGCCAGCTCCGCCTCCCTCAGACGCAGCTGTCGCTCCGCCTCCCGCCTCTCCGCCTCCGCCGCCTCGGCGCCGGCCCGGAGCACCTGCACCTCCCCCCTGGCCGCCCGCAGGCTCTCCTCCCGGCCCCTCAGCGCCTCCTCCCTCCTCTCCCGCAGGAGGCCCCGGAGCTTCTCCCCCTCGCGGTGGCTCTCCTCCAGGAGCTCCTTCAGGTTGGACATCTCCTGCATTCCGGCCCTCAGCCCCGCTCTCATTTCCTGGGTCTGCGCCTCCTTCTCCTGCGCCTCCTGTCTGGAGCGCTCCCTGGCCCGGCACAGCTCCGTCACCTGAACCGCGGACGGACACGAACGTCGAGCAGAGTTCAGTTCAATGATTCATTCATTCATTCATTTTTGGAAATCAGTATTGATACCCAGCCCTAGTATTGATGTGTTGCATAACTTGGCAGTCATGTAATTAAGGTTACAGCTAAAAACAGTTAGTAACACTAACCGAATCGATATTGAATCGAATCGAATTGTGATAATCGATTCTAAATCTTGGGAATCGTAATCGAATCGATTCTTGAATTTCTAATCGATACCGGGACTAGGGATGGGGATGAGACGGTATACCGTAAAACCGTGAACCGCGGTATAAAATGTCCACAGTATTAGAACCGTGACATTCCCTGTGTTTACGGTATTACGTTTACGGTATTACACAATAATGCGCTGCTGAAACTTCACATTTCAAGTTGCTTGCAACAGTTAATTTTGTAATTTAATATAAGCTTGCTACGTATTAATAAACTGAGCTTAATTACAATAGTGTGTATTTTCCATCATGGGTTGCACTGTAGTTCCTTCAAAGTAAAATACTTGTTTATTTTATGTGTGTTGGGGAGGTGAAATGCCGTATACCGTGAAATACCGTAAACGGTACCGTGTAACTAGATACCGTACCGTACCGTAATGCAAAAATCCATACCGACAGTATCGGAAGCAGAATTCGGTTAATTTGCCGAGTACAAATTTCACATGCGAAGAATCGAGCGTGGTAGCCTACTGTACATTACTACTTTTGCAACTAACGATTGGAGCCATGTTTCCATCCACACGTTTTATGCGAATTAAGTTATATCGAATTAAAAATGCCTTATGGAAACAATAAAATTCGATTAAAAGTCATGAAAATCGACAAAAAGTTTGTACTGTCGATCTCGTCGGATTTTCTCTTGTTCGATAAAAGGCTTTTGTGATAAATGCTTTATCCGATTTAAAGCTCTAGATGGAAACGCACGTTCACTGGCTTTATTCACATTCATATTTTTAGCGATCCTGACGTAATTCGATTGACAAGTGGATGGAAACATGGCTACTGATGAATCGATTTCAGTTGGAAAGTTCCATGTTTACCGTACCTGCTCCCTCAGGGTCGCCAGGTTGAGGGACATGACCTCCATGCTCTCCTTCGTCTCTCGTAGCTCCTCCTGCGTCCTCCTCAGCGAGGAGCCGGTCTGCTCCTTCTCCCTCCTCTCTCGGCACGCCTCCTCTTTCAGCGCTTGCGTCTCCCTCTCCGTGCTGCTCGCGTCGGCGGACAGCTGGTCTCTCTCCTCCTCCAGCTCTCGCACCCGCGCCGCCAGCCTCTCCAGACTCCGCCCCCTCTCCTCCGCCAGGGAGCGCCGTCCTCTCTGCACCTCCTCCAGCGCGCTCCTCAGCCTCTCCCCCTCCGCCCGCTCCTCTCCGAGCGCCGCGTCCAGCCGCCTCCTCTCCTCGTCGCTCCTCCTCAGCTGTTCCTTCTGCCGGTCCCTCTCCGCGTCTCTCTCCTCCACCTTTGCGTTCAGCTCCTCCGCCTCCCCCTCCCTCTCCTCCAGGAGCTGCGAGAGCTTCCCGATCTCCCTCCTCCTCTCCTCCGCCCTCTCCTGCCACTCCTTCACCTCCTCCCCCAGCCTCTGTTTCACCTCCTCCGTCTCTTTCTCCGCCTTCTTCTCCGCCTTCCTCTCCTGCGCCTCCTTCTCCTGCGCCTCCTGTCTGCAGCGCTCCCTGGCCCGGCACAGCTCCGTCACCTGAACCGCGGACGGACACGAATGCCGAGCAGAGCGTCAGGACTAGGGCTGGGTTTAAAAAATCCTTTTAAAGATTCATGAATCCCCAAATTGATCTTTTATTTAATGAATGAATGAAGGAATGAATAGTTCATTAATTCCCTGTGTTTACGGTATTACGTTTACGGTATTACACAATAATGTGCTGCTGAAACTTCACATTTCAAGTTGCTTGCAACAGTTAATTTTGTAATTTAATATAAGCTTGCTATTAATAAACTGAGCTTAATTACAATAGTGTGTATTTTTCATCATGTGTTGCACTGTAGTTCCTTCAAAGTCAAATACTTGTTTTTTTTTGTGTGTGTTGGGGAGGTGAAATGCCGTATACCGTGAAATACCGTAAACTGTACCATGTAACTAGATACCGTACGATAATGCAAAATCCATACCGTCTCATAGTCAGGACAGTATCGTAAGCAGAATTCGGTTTATTTGCACACATTTCACATGCGAAGAATCAAGTGCGGTAGCCTACTGTACACTACTACTTTTGCAACTAACAATTGTGTTTCCAACCATGTTTCCATCCACACGTTTTATGCGAATTAAGTTATATTGAATTAAAAATGCCTTATGGAAACAGTAAAATTCGATTAAAAGTCATGAAAATCGACAAAAAGTTTGAACTGTCGATCTCGTCGGATTTTCTCTTGTTCGATAAAAGGCTTTTGTGATAAATGCTTCCGATTTAAAGCTCTTAGATGGAAACGCACGTTCACCGGCTTTATTCACTTTCATATTTTTAGCGATCCTGACGTAATTCGATTGACAAGTGGATGGAAACATGGCTACTGATGAATCGATTTCAGTTGGAAAGTTCCATGTTTACCGTACCTGCTCCCTCAGGGTCGCCAGGTTGAGGGACATGACCTCCATGCTCTCCTTCGTCTCTCGTAGCTCCTCCTGCGTCCTCCTCAGCGAGGAGCCGGTCTGCTCCTTCTCCCTCCTCTCTCGGCACGCCTCCTCTTTCAGCGCTTGCGTCTCCCTCTCCGTGCTGCTCGCGTCTGCGGACAGCCGGTCTCTCTCCTCCTCCAGCTCTCGCAACCGCGCCGCCAGCCTCTCCAGACTCCGCCCCCTCTCCTCCGCCAGGGAGCGCCGTCCTCTCTGCACCTCATCCAGCGCGCTCCTCAGCCTCTCCCCCTCCGCCCGCTCCTCTCCGAGCGCCGCGTCCAGCCGCCTCCTCTCCTCGTCGCTCCTCCTCAGCTGTTCCTTCTGCCGGTCCCTCTCCGCATCTCTCTCCTCCACCTTTGCGTTCAGCTCCTCCGCCTCCCCCTCCCTCTCCTCCAGGAGCTGCGAGAGCTTCCCGATCTCCCTCCTCCTCTCCTCCGCCCGCTCCTGCCACTCCTTCACCTCCTCCCCCAGCCTCTGTTTCACCTCCTCCGTCTCTTTCTCCGCCTTCTTCTCCTCCTTCCTCTCCTCGTTGACCTTGCGCAGCTCCCTGGTCTTGTGCTGCAGCTCTTCCTCGGTCTCTCTTAGCCGGCCCCCCTCTCTCTCCAGGCTGCTCTCCCTCTCCCTCAGAAGACCCGACAGACGCTCCTCCGTCAGCTCCAGCTCCCGGAGCCGCGCCCTCAGCTCCGCCGCCTCCTCCTCCCTCTGCTCCAGCCTCTCGGCGGCCTCCTCCTCCCCCCGGCGAAGCCTCTCCCGTAGCTCCTCCACCTCCTCCTCCCTGTCCCTCAGCGCGCTCATCTGTCTCTCCAAGCTCGCCTCTCTCCTCCGCACCTCCCGCGCCGCCTCGTCCCTCTCCTCCTCCACCACGCTCACCCTGACTTTCAGGAGCTCCGCCTCTCTCTCCGCCTCCCCCAGCTTGCGCCTCCAGCGCTCCTCTTTCGCCTCCCCCTCCGCCTCCTCCCTGCTCCTCTCCTCTCTACGCGTCTCCCTCTCTCTCTCCATGACGGAAATCTTACTCTCCAACGTCGCCGTCTTCTTTAGCTCCGCCTCCAGGTTCTCGACGTCTCCCTCCAGCGAGAGGACTCTCTCTCTCAGCTCCTCCATTTCCTCTTCTTTCTTCCGCACCTCCTCCTCCTTCTCTCTTCTCATCGACGTCAGCTGTTCGCGCCGCGCCTCCTCCCTCTCCCCGAGCGCCCGCCGCAGTCCGTCTCTCTCCCTCTCCGCCTCCGCCGTTCTCTCCCTCCACCTCTCCGCCTCTCTCGCCCCGCGTTCCGCCTCCCTCAGCTCCGAGGTCAGCCTGGTCCGCAGTCTCTCCTCCTCCGCCCCTCTCTCCTCCAGGAGCGCCGAGATCTCCTCCCTGTCCCTCTCCGCTCCCTCCGCCCGGCGCCTCAGCGCGCGCGCCTCCGCGTCTCTCCGCGCTAGCGCCTCCTCCTCCTCCCCGCGTCTCTCTCTCTCCTTCTCCCTGAGCTTGGAGTTCTCCTCCTCCGAGGCAGACAGACTGACTTTCAGTACCTCCATTGTCTTTAGCTCCGCCTCTAGATTCTCTTTCTCCTCCTCCGCTAAACAGATTCTACCAATCAGCTCAGTGATCTCCTCCTGCTTCTCCGCGATGTCCGCTTCCCTGACCCTCAACAGCTCAACGGCTCGGTCTCTCTCTCTTCCGATCGTCTTCAGCTGTTCGCTCTCCTTCTCCTCTTTTTCCCGGAGCCCCCGAAGCAGTCTCTCTCTCTCCTCCTTCGCCTCTCTCACCCTGTGTTCCGCGCTCCTCAGTTCCGAAGTCAGTCTGATCTGCAGCCTCTCCGCCTCGGCCTCCCTCTCCCCCAGCACGCCCGCCATCTCCTCCTTCTCCTTCTCCAGGCCCTCCATCCTGTTCCTCAACGCCACCACCTCTCCGTCCCTCTGCCCCAGCTCGGAGCTCAACGCCAGCCTCTCTCTCTGCCACCCCTCCCTCTCCTCCTTCCGATCCGCCGTCGCCCTCCGTCGTTCGTCGGCCATCTCCTCCGCCCGCTCCTCCAGCTCCGCCAGTCTGGTCTCTCTCTCTTTGGCGCTCCTCTCCCTCTCCTCCCTCTCCAGCCGCTCCTCCTCCCTCTGGCTGATGAATCTCTCCAGTTCTCCTCTCAGGCACTGGATCTCCCCTGAAAAAAACATTGTGTACAAAACATCAATTAAACAATTAAACAAACAATTAAAATGTACTTATTTTTTCTTATCTTTTTAATGTGCTGTATTTTACTGTGTTTTATTGTGATATGGATCCCCCTGGGTCCGAAATAAAGAATTGAATTGAAAACATACTCCAGGAGCTTGCTCGATCGCCTCGTTAAGAGGGGTCAGGGAAGAATTTTTACAGCTCACTTATCTGGCCCCCGGGTGATACTGTTTTTTTGCTTCCCTCTGGAATATGTAGGGGTGGGTCGTATGCCCACCTCCCTTGTTCTCTGTAAAGGGCATTGTGTTGCCTCTGTGTATGAAATGCGCTATACAAATAAAGCTTTGATTGATTGATTGATTGATTGATTAAAATCACATCAAACTTTATTTGTATAGCGCATTTCAAACACAGAGGCAACACAATGTGCTTTGACACTGTAAGCATGGTCTTCAATGTCCGTCCGTGGGATCCGGTGGATGAACAAGTGCCTGTGTCCGACGTAAATACAAGCAAATACGTCGCGTGCCCCTACAGTATAAAATACTTAAGGCTACTCCACCACTGCGACGCACAATGAGATGCGATGCGAAATGGCTACAACGATACGATGAGAGCGTATCGCAACGAGGCGTTCGTTACATCAAGTCGATACTTTCACAAACTAAATCAGGAGACGTAGAAAGAAATCAACGTGTGAATGTCACTTGTCAATCACCGCGACTGATTTCTCCAACTAATTGGCTGCAATCGGCTGTGTCATCAGTCTCTCACCTGTCAGCGTGTCCTTGGTCTGGAGGAGGGTGTGGAGCTGGACCTGGAGCTGGCTGCTCTGGACCTCCAGGTCCGAGGTCCGCTCCTGGGCCTGTCTCAGCTGCTGCTGCTGGGTGGCCCTCAGCTCCCTGGAGGGGGGAACCACAGGGGGGTCAAACAAAAACACCGTCCGACCATCCTCTCCCAGCATCAAGGAATAAAAGACCGTTGAGACACGGTGCAGTGGAGCCTGTGTTGAAATATAGTTTTCTAAGCAGTGCGGTCGCTTCTATATGTGACATGTGTGTCCATGTGTCTGTTTGTAGCGTGAGATTTAGACCAATCAGGAGTTAGGACTTACACACCAGCACTAGAGTGCAGGCATGAGGAAAGCATGGCTGGCTTCAGACAGCTCCATCATAAGAAGTAAAAATGTCACAGCTTAGATATTTACACCATAGGAATCCTGGGAACCATTTGAGATATAATACAGTATGTCCGTGCAGCTCTGAACATTCCACCATTTGTTTGAATGGGGAGGAGGGTTTTCAAACCCTGAATTTTTCAAAAACTATAAATGTCATCGCTTAGATATTTGAATGTCAGTGCCAGCATGAAAATCTGAACATTTTGGTGTATAATATGTGAAAGTACTGTGAAAATTGTACAGGTACAGTAGGAGTAGCATCAGTTTGCAAAATGTGTGGATATTTTCAAATCACAGGGAGTTGCAAATACCGTTTGTACACCAACACTAAAGGGCAGTAGAGACTGCTCATAAACCTGCCCCGTTTACTTCACCACCTGGTTGTGATCTACAGTACTCTTAATGTAACCAATACACCGTACGTCCACTGTTAATCGCATGTGCGCGGTACAAAACTACGATGGGAGGTACACAACTGTTAAAGGTAATTTACCCAGAGATCCCTGGCTATACAACCGGGAAGCCGTACAAGATTCCCACATGGGCGTGAGTGGAAATGAACACTCCAGTCCTCCCTACTCCACCCACACACCAGCTGATATTCCATTCAGCTAAAACAGAGATCACTCACTTGGTAAAGATATAATATCCCTCGCCTGATTTGCGCATGGGTAAGGTCAAGTCTGTTGCTGCCGTGTCAAGGACACGTATTGCTTCACTGATATTTAAACCCCGTCAAGCGGATGTGACACCTGTGATCACGAGGGGACTTGTCATTGTTGCAACTACATATGTAAAATACAGCTGCAAGCAGCGATATGGGGTCCAAGCAGGAACCGGCCAAGCAGGAAGTGCGACCATCACATCAAAGAGATTACGACAATTCTGACACGTTGGTGGCGCTAGAGTGCTCAAGGTGATGACGTGAGACTTGATGACAAGACTCGGGGGACTGTCATGAATGAGTGTGCCAAATTGCACAACTTTTTACCATATGGTTCTATGGGTGGCCATAGACTCCAATGACAGAAGAGGTACAAACACAACGGTGCCCTACGCAGCTTCGTTGCTTGGTCCCCAATAATATTGTTTTGATAATAGCCACCAAAGTGGCATGCATATGTATGTTGGGTAATGTCTCTGCAAGTATAGGCAACTCCGATGGGAACCTCCTACAGACATTCCCAGCTACTGTACACCTACTCTGTGGCAAACTTTGCACAATCCTGGCAAACTCACCTTTAGGTAGCACAAACATTACAAAATGCCCATTGCGCACGTCTTTGCCAGTAGTAGAGCAGTATTGCGCACGTGTGTGGTGCAACAGTGAAGTGTCTAAATCCAGTGTAAACACTGCTACATAATTCTCTTATCACCTGACTGAGTTTATTTTGCTAGGAGTCATGTTACACTGTTAAGGCACCTTTGTTTTCGTCAAGTGGGCTGAGTTTTCAGAGATCAGTTGTGATTAGAATGTAAGCCTCGCAGCCAATAAGGCCTTTTTTAAAACAACGCGCTGTTGAATGGAGGTAGATTTCTGAGAAATCAAGTGTGCAGCTTTTGGAGGTGTGCGGTTAACGGAGGGAACGCGGTCGTTTTTACCTGAGCTCCTCTACATCCCTCCAGAGTGTGTGTTTACCTGGGCTGAGTTTCCCAGAGGCATCGTAGCGCTACGTTCATTGTAGCGCTATGATGAACGCCATAGCTTACGATGAACGTAGCGCTACGATGCCTCTGGGAAACCCAGCCCTGAGCTCTTGTGCGTCCCTCCAGAGTGTGTGTTTACCTGAGCTCTTGTACATCCCTCCAGAGTGTGTATTTACCTGAGCTCTTGTACTTCCTGCTCCAGAGTGTGTGTTTACCTGAGCTCTTGTGCGTCCTGCTCCAGAGTGTGTGTTTACCTGAGCTCTTGTACATCCCTCCAGAGTGTGTATTTACCTGAGCTCTTGTACATCCCTCCAGAGTGTGTATTTACCTGAGCTCTTGTACATCCCTCCAGAGTGTGTGTTTACCTGAGCTCTTGTACATCCCTCCAGAGTGTGTGTTTACCTGAGCTCTTGTACATCCCTCCAGAGTGTGTGTTTACCTGAGCTCTTGTACATCCTGCTCCAGAGTGTGTTTACCTGAGCTCTTGTGCGTCCTGCTCCAGAGTGTGTGTTTACCTGAGCTCTTGTGCGTCCTGCTCCAGAGTGTGTTTGTCTCTCTCCAGCTCCGCCACGCTTCCTCCCAGACGCTCGTTGGCCCTCGCCAGCTCCTCCATCTCCCGCTCCGCCCTCCTCTGGAGCTCCGCGGTCCTGGTCAGCTTCGCCTGCACACACCTCAGCTCCTCACACACACACGCATGCTGTACCGAGACCTGGGGAACACACACACACACACACACATATAATACACACATACAGTACACACATACAGTACACACACACACACGCGCACACACACACACACAATACACACACACACAATACACACACATACAGTACACACACACAGTACACACACACACACAGTACACACACACACACACACACACACACACGCAGTATGATGATGATGATTAATCACCACTAATAGTGCACCTCTACTCTGGAATCATTTAAATTCACAGGCCTCATGCATACATCATCACCCACCCAAACTGACTGCTACTGTATGTGTGGGAATCAAATCCCGCTCTCCCATTGGACAGTCAGCTGCTTTACTCATGTGCTACGATGCTACTGTAAGATGTTTTAACCAATCAGGAGATAACTGTCCCTCTATTGTAGTTCAAACGACATCCTGGAATTTCATTTTGTGATTGCATGTCTCAAGAACGTACAGTATGATGACTATGGACGCCATCTTGAATTGCAGGCTTGCTACACAAACGCTGCACACGCAGTCGCACTCGTGCACGACACGCAGATCCAAACATGCCAAAGTGCTGCGTGCGTTTCGTTCTTTTCGTTTACCTCCTCCAGTCGTTTCACAGTTCTGTCTCTCTCCTCCGTCAGTGACGTGACCTCCCTCTCATCCTCCTCTCGCATCGTCTCCACCTCCCTCTCCAGCTCTCTCTCCCGGTCTCTCAGCCTCTGGAGACAAGCCTGCTCGGTCTCTCTCTGGCTCCTGTCAGGGTTAGTAACATTCACATTACCAGTTAGTAACATTCATATAACCGGTTAGTAACATTCATATAACCAGTTAGTAACATTCATATAACCGGTTAGTAACAATCATATAAACAGTTAGTAACATTCACATAACCAGTTAGTAACATTCACATAACCAGTTAGTAACATTCATATAAGCGGTTAGTAACATTCATATAACCAGTTAGTAACATTCACATAACCAGTTAGTAACATTCACATAACCGGTTAGTAACATTCATATAACCAGTTAGTAACATTCACATAACCAGTTAGTAACATTCATATAAGCGGTTAGTAACATTCATATAACCAGTTAGTAACATTCACATAACCAGTTAGTAACATTCACATAACCGGTTAGTAACATTCATATAACCGGTTAGTAACATTCATATAACCGGTTAGTAACATTCACATTACCAGTTAGTAACATTCATATAACCGGTTAGTAACATTCATATAACCAGTTAGTAACATTCATATAACCGGTTAGTAACAATCATATAAACAGTTAGTAACATTCACATAACCAGTTAGTAACATTCACATAACCATTTAGTAACATTCATATAAGCGGTTAGTAACATTCATATAACCAGTTAGTAACATTCACATAACCAGTTAGTAACATTCACATAACCGGTTAGTAACATTCATATAACCGGTTAGTAACATTCATATAACCGGTTAGTAAGATTCACAGAAGCAGTTAATAACATTCACATAACCAGTTAGTAACATTCATATAACCAGTTAGTAACATTCACATAACCAGTTAGTAACAGTCACATAACCAGTTAGTAACAGTCACATAACCGGTTAGTAACATTCATATAACCAGTTAGTAACATTCACATAGCCGGTTAGTAACATTCATATAACCAGTTAGTAACATTCACATAACCAGTTAGTAACATTCATATAACCAGTTATTAACATTCATATAACCGGTTAGTAACATTCATATAACCGGTTAGTAACATTCATATAACCGGTTAGTAACATTCATATAACCAGTTAGTAACATTCATATAACCAGTTAGTAACATTCACATAACCAGTTAGTAACATTCATATAACCGGTTAGTAACATTCATATAACCGGTTAGTAACATTCACATAACCAGTTAGTAACATTCATATAACCGGTTAGTAACATTCATATAACCGGTTAGTAACATTCACATAACCAGTTAGTAACATTCATATAACCGGTAAGTAACATTCATATAACCGGTTAGTAACATTCACATAACCAGTTAGTAACATTCATATAACCAGTTAGTAACATTCATATAACCAGTTAGTAACAATCATATAACCGGTTAGTAACATTCACATAACCAGTTAGTAACATTCACATAACCGGTTAGTAACATTCATATAACCGGTTAGTAACATTCATATAACCGGCTAGTAACATTCATATAACCAGTTAGTAACATTCATATAACCAGTTAGTAACATTCACATAACCGGTTAGTAACATTCATATAACCGGTTAGTAACATTCATATAACCAGTTAGTAACATTCATATAACCAGTTATTAACATTCATATAACCAGTTAGTAACATTAATATAACCGGTTAGTAACATTCATATAACCAGTTATTAACATTCATATAACCAGTTAGTAACATTCACATAACCGGTTAGTAACATTCATATAACCAGTTAGTAACATTCACATAACCAGTTAGTAACATTCATATAACCGGTTAGTAACATTCATATAACCGGTTAGTAACATTCATATAACCAGTTAGTAACATTCATATAACCGGTTAGTAACATTCATATAACCAGTTAGTAACATTCCCATAACCAGTTAGTAACAATCACATAACCAGTTAGTAACATTCATATAACCGGTTAGTAACATTCACATAACCAGTTAGTAACATTCACATAACCAGTTAGTAACATTCATATAACCGGTTAGTAACATTCATATAACCGGTTAGTAACATTCATATAACCAGTTAGTAACATTCACATAACCAGTTAGTAACATTCATATAACCGGTTAGTAACATTCATATAACCCGTTAGTAACATTCACATAACCGGTTAGTAACATTCATATAACCAGTTAGTAACATTCACATAACCGGTTAGTAACATTCATATAACCGGTTAGTAACATTCACATAACCAGTTAGTAACATTCATATAACCAGTTAGTAACATTCATATAACCGGTTAGTAACATTCATATAACCGGTTAGTAACATTCACATAACCAGTTACTAACATTCACATAACCAGTTAGTAACATTCACATAACCGGTTAGTAACATTCATATAACCGGTTAGTAACATTCACATAACCAGTTAGTAACATTCATATAACCGGTTAGTAACATTCATATAACCAGTTAGTAACATTCATATAACCGGTTAGTAACAATCATATAACCAGTTAGTAACATTCATATAACCAGTTAGTAACATTCATATAACCGGTTAGTAACATTCCCATAACCAGTTAGTAACAATCATATAACCGGTTAGTAACATTCATATAACCAGTTAGTAACATTCACATAACCAGTTAGTAACATTCACATAACCAGTTAGTAACATTCATATAACCGGTTAGTAACATTCACATAACCAGTTAGTAACATTCATATAACCGGTTAGTAACATTCACATAACCAGTTAGTAACATTCATATAACCAGTTAGTAACATTCATATAACCAGTTAGTAACATTCATATAACCGGTTAGTAACATTCACATAACCAGTTAGTAACATTCACATAACCAGTTAGTAACATTCATATAACCGGTTAGTAACATTCATATAACCAGTTAGTAACATTCACATAACCAGTTAGTAACATTCATATAACCAGTTAGTAACATTCATATAACCAGTTAGTAACATTCATATAACCAGTTAGTAACATTCATATAACCAGTTAGTAACATTCACATAACCAGTTAGTTACATTCACATAACCAGTTAGTAACATTCATATAACCGGTTAGTAACATTCACATAACCGGTTAGTAACATTCACATAGCCAGTTAGTAACATTCACATAACCAGTTAGTAACATTCATATAACCGGTTAGTAACATTCATATAACCGGTTAGTAACATTCACATAACCAGTTAGTAACATTCACATAACCAGTTAGTAACATTCATATAACCGGTTAGTAACATTCATATAACCGGTTAGTAACATTCACATAACCGGTTAGTAACATTCATATAACCAGTTAGTAACAATCATATAACCAGTTAGTAACATTCATATAACCAGTTAGTAACATTCACATAACCAGTTAGTAACATTCACATAACCAGTTAGTAACATTCACATAACCAGTTAGTAACAATCATATAACCAGTTAGTAACATTCATATAACCAGTTAGTAACATTCATATAACCGGTTAGTAACATTCATATAACCAGTTAGTAACATTCCCATAACCAGTTAGTAACAATCATATAACCAGTTAGTAACAATCATATAACCAGTTAGTAACATTCATATAACCAGTTAGTAACATTCACATAACCAGTTAGTAACATTCACATAACCAGTTAGTAACATTCACATAACCAGTTAGTAACATTCACATAACCAGTTCGTAACAATCATATAACCGGTTAGTAACATTCACATAACCAGTTAGTAACATTCATATAACCGGTTAGTAACATTCATATAACCAGTTAGTAACATTCCCATAACCGGTTAGTAACATTCACATAACCAGTTAGTAACAATCATATAACCGGTTAGTAACATTCACATAGCCGGTTAGTAACATTCACATAACCAGTTAGTAACATTCATATAACCGGTTAGTAACATTCACATAACCAGTTAGTAACATTCACATAACCAGTTAGTAACATTCATATAACCGGTTAGTAACATTCATATAACCGGTTAGTAACATTCACATAACCAGTTAGTAACATTCATATAACCAGTTAGTAACAATCATATAACCAGTTAGTAACAATCATATAACCAGTTAGTAACAATCATATAACCAGTTAGTAACATTCATATAACCAGTTAGTAACATTCATATAACCAGTTAGTAACATTCATATAACCGGTTAGTAACATTCACATAACCAGTTAGTAACATTCATATAACCGGTTAGTAACATTCATATAACCGGTTAGTAACATTCACATAACCAGTTAGTAACAATCATATAACCGGTTAGTAACATTCACATAACCGGTTAGTAAAACATTCATATAACCAGTTAGTAACATTCACATAACCAGTTAGTAACATTCACATAACCAGTTAGTAACATTCATATAACCGGTTAGTAACATTCATATAACCTGTCTGTTTACATTTCTAGACACTCATATAGCATTTACTTTACAGTCCAGCATTACAAGAGCATGCAACGCAGTGTACATGTAAAACCGGGAAATAACCGCATACCTTAATGTAATGGTCTCCTGTGCTTGGCTCTTGAGCTCTCTGCGAAGGGTCAACACCGCGGACTCCAGTGCCTGTAGCTGGGACTGGACCTCGGCCATCTCCAGCTCAGCCTGGGGGGGGGGGGGAGGGTAAAGATGGCGGTTATCCCGGGTTCTACCACAGCTCTGTAACCACAGCTTGACAGGGAGGAACCCTAACCCTAAATGTTAAAATGGTAAATGGACTGCACTTATATAGCGCTTTTCCACCTTAGCGGCACTCAAAGCGCTTTAGAATGGCCTCTCATTCACCCATTCACACACACACATGGCGGTAGTAGCTGCCATGCAAGGTGCTAACCTGCTCATTGGGAGCAATTTGGGGTTAGGTGTCTTGCTCAAGGACACTTCGACATGTGGACAGTCGGAGGTGGGATTCAAACCGCTGACCCTTCAATCACTGAACGACCCCCTCTACCAACTGAGCTACAGCCGCCCCTAACCCTAACCCTCATTAACAGCAGAAAAGCGTAGCAGACAGACACTCTCTGAGGCCAAAACTGCCTTAGCTACTGGAATCACAGCACCTCCAGAGCCCTTTCTCAGACCTGCAGAGCGCAGGCGTTCAGCTCCCTCTTGTCCCCGGCCAGAGCCTGGTTCATGGCGGCCATCTTCTCCAGGGCGTTGCGGGCCTCGGCCACCTCGCGCTGCAGCAGCATCTGACTGGAGGACAGGGCCAGGACCGACTCTCTGGCCTGGACGAGAGAGGGGAGGAGAGGAGAGGAGAGGAGAGGAGAGGAGAGGAGAGGAGAGGAGAGGAGAGGAGAGGAGAGGAGAGGAGAGGAGAGGAGAGGAGAGGAGAGGAGAGGAGAGGAGAGGAGAGGAGAGGAGAGGAGAGGAGAGGAGAGTGGGAAAGCATGCGTTACGTTCAGATCCCTGACGAGATGCAAATGTGTTCCCTATGAGGAATGACGTGAAGTGTACCACGTTTCCTACATCTTCATGGACCGGTGTGGAAATGCCAGCTTTGGGTACTGAATTAACTCTCACCTTGAGGAGAGCATCTCTGGCATCAGCAGCCTCTTCTTCTGCACGTTCTCTGTCCAGCTGCTCTCTCTCCAGCGCCACCTGCAGGCGCTGCTGCTCCATGCGGCTCCGAGCCTCCCTCTGGCTGAGCTGAGCGCTCTCCAGCAGGTCCGCCTCCACGCTGACGGGACAATATACAGTAATACAGTAATAGTTATTATTACACTACACTTCCATCCATCACTGCTTTTAAATCCAGTCTAAAAACGCACCTGTTCCGGCCCCTTCCACTAAGCTCCTCATGTAGAAGTGCTTTTATATGTTTTTAAATCCTAGATCCTAGATAGGATACTATAGTTTGCTCTAGTCATTAAATACTAGTTTTATTTATTTCCATCTGTAATATTTGTCATTAATCCTATTATTTTAGCCAGTTATTGCCCTTTGTGTTTTATGTTGTCTGCACTCTGTGAAGCACCTTGAGATTTGTCCTGCATTTTAAAGTGTGCTATATAAATAAAATTAATTATTTTTATTTTTATTATTACTTTGGCTCCATAGTATTACGCAATATTATGGGATATCTAGGCCTAATTGAGCTGGTCTGTGCATTTCCTGTTGCGTCAGTGAGTGGATCGAGGTACCGTTTCTGTCTCTCGCTCTCCATCTGGCTCTTCCTGTCTTCTTCCCTCCGTTTCTCCCGTCTCAACCCCTCGTTCTCCTTCCTCAGCTGCTCCGCGCGCCTCTCCGCCTCCTCCAACTGGCTCCTCAGGGACACAGTCATGTCTCTCTCACTGAAACACACACACACACACACACACACACACACACACTCACTAACTCACTCAGGGATTCAAGCCTGGCATGTAATGACACAGGTTGTCTCTGAAAGGCGTGCTTGTGTGTGAGTGTGTGCGTGTGTGTGTTTGTTCGAGTGTATATACCGGTACTTTGTGTGATTTCCGCATCGTTAGCTCGTACCTCGTTAGCAGGTCCCGGGTGTGAGTGAGTTCCTGTGCCGAGTTCAGGTTGTGTGTGTGTTGCTCGTCAGCGTCAGACTCCAGCTGTGTGACTCTCTGCTCGAGCCCCTCTCTCTCCTCCCCCAACCTCCTCAGGCTCACCTCCGCCTCCTAGTGGCGGCATGGAGACACGTCGTGGTCCTGAACAGTGCTCCTTGTGTCCCGTTGCAAACAAAGTGTGCTACATGTCTTCGGTCCAAACTATGTTGTGTGCAGTGACGAAACTCATAAAATATATGTGAACTTTCTTGTCACCAGTGACAAAATTCATAAAATATATGTGAACTTTCTTGTCACCAGTGACAAAATTCATAAAATATATGTGAACGTTCTTGTCACCAGTGACAAAATTCATAAAATATATGTGAACTTTCTTGTCACCAGTGACAAAATTCATAAAATATATGTGAACTTTCTTGTCACCAGTGACAAAATTCATAAAATATATGTGAACTTTCTTGTCACCAGTGACAAAATTCATAAAATATATGTGAACGTTCTTGTCACCAGTGACAAAATTCATAAAATATATGTGAACGTTCTTGTCACCAGTGACAAAAATTCATAAAATATATGTGAACTTTCTTGTCACCAGTGACAAAATTCATAAAATATATGTGAACGTTCTTGTCACCAGTGACAAAAATCATAAAATATGTGAACTTTCTTGTCACCAGTGACAATATTAATAAAATATATGAACTTTCTTGTCACCAGTGACAACATTTATAAAATATATGTGAACTTTCTTGTCACCAAACAAACCTGAATGCAGATAAGCGTTTTAGGACGCTCACCTGGACTTGCTGGTGTCTCAGTTGCAGAGCGGTCTCAGCCTGGGACAGCACCGCCAGCATGGAGGAGAGGTCGTGACCTTCAGAATACACACCGCTGCTCTGAGACTGGGAGCTCAGCAGCCTGGACTGGAGAGTAGCAACAACATGAATACTTACTGGACAACAACGACAAGATAACTACTTACTGGACAACAACGACAAGATAACTACTTACTGGACAACAACGACAAGATAACTACTTACTGGACAACAACAACAAGATAACTACTTACTGTACAACAACAACAAGATAACTACTTACTGGACAAAAACGACAAGATAACTACTTACTAGACAACAACAACAACAAGATAACTACTTACTGGACAACAACAACAACAAGATAACTACTTACTAGACAACAACAACAAGATAACTACTTACTGGACAACAACAACAAGATAACTACTTACTGGACAACAACGACAAGATAACTACTTACTGGACAACAACAACAAGATAACTACTTATTTACTGGACTGCAACAATGCCTCACATCACTTAATCTCACCAATTCAATACCACAGAGGCGTTGATCATGTCTACTGTATGTAGTGCTGTATGAGATCTCCTCTCACCAGTTTGAGAGTGGCCTGGCGGACAGACTCCAGGGTTCTCTCTGTGTCTCTCTGTCTCTCCCACTCCCTCTCTTTCTCCTGTTCGCTCTCTGCTCTCATTCTGACCTCCGCCCTCATCTCCTCCTCCAGCTCCGCCCTCTCTGTCTCCTGGGCCTGGAGGGAGGAGGACAGCTCAGAGATTCTGGGGGGAGGGACAGGAAGAGGAGAGGAAGATCAGACAACTGAAGAGCAGGGATGGGAGTCGAGAACAGCAATCGTTAGGGAATCGTTTACTCTGAGAATCGACATTGCGTGCTTATCAATTATTTTTATAGATGCCGGCATGTTGATCTGACAGTTGTTCATTGCAAAACAATCAATGTCATGTGTCTACACTGTTAAAAAGGAAAAGATAAGGAGCTTGTAATTCATTTTAGCATGTTCAAAAGTTATTAGGCAGACATGCATGCCTTTTTTACTCTGTTTCTACACTGTGTTCAGACTCAGAGATAATAAAACAGTTGAAAACCTGCGTAGGTCTACTGTTTTTCTACACTGAAAATTGATCAGGAATCAATAAGGGAATTGATAAAGGCTCGAACCGATATGGAGAATCATTAATGGCATTGGTATCAATAAAATCTTTATCAATTCCCATCCCTACTGAAGAGACTGTGTTTCATTTACATTTCATCATCTGACAACAGAAAAATCGTGACCCAAATGCACCGCAGGGTTAGCTAGTGGAATCAATACACGACTATGCAAACAACCACTAATAATAACAAACGTTTGTCTAGTTAAAATTGTTCTGTATATCCCGTCTAAGCCAGCCTGACTGACTGACTGACCGACTCACCTGTTCTTCAGCTGCTGGATCTCACCCTGGTGGCGGAGCTGCAGCTCAGAGAGCTCCCCTGGGTCCGTGTGCCCGTTGGGTCCGGGCTCCAGCTCCTGCAGGGAGAGAGGCGGAGCCAGGCTGGACGGGAAGGTCGGAGCTAAGGTGGAGGAGAGGGTCGGGGGGTCGGAGATGAAGGTGCTGGTCACGGGGCCACCGTGGCGCACGACCTCCATCGAACCACAGTGGGAGAGCAGGGAGAACGACAGACGCGCAAACTCCGCCCTCAACTCCCAGAGGTCCCTGTAGACAAACAACAACTATCAATACAGCTACAGCGTTCACTAGATTTAGCCTGCATGGTGATCACCTAGGGCTGTACAATTAATTGTGCACTAATTGGTATTAATTATTGAATTAATTGTGTGTTAATTTGTATTTATAAACTAATTCATTGGTATTGGCGATACCACTAATCATGAATGAATGCATTCCATTTGTAGCCTGCTGCATCACAAATTCCTGGTTTTAAGCGACTAGACTACTCAACATACGTAGAACTACATCATTACCTTTGACCACCTATCTGGCACTCTGGACAAGGTGAGCTAACTTGAACACTTTTAAACCCGACCGAACAAGATTTTGTAGGGTATCAGTGAACATGATAAACTGAAGTGTAGTGAGTGACCCTACCGGTCAGTAGCAGTCTTGAAAGTGCGATAGTGGCGTCGCATGGTCACCACATCTCCCCACAAGGACATCAGACGAGCCTGCTCCTGACCCATGTGACTCGTTAGACGCTACATGGCAAACACACACAAATACACACGCACGCAAGCGCGCGCGCGCACACACACACACACACACACACACACACACACACACACACACACACACACACACACACACACACACACACACACACACACACACACACACACACACACACACTGAACAGTCAGAGGTCTATCCTGTGCTCCAGAGAATCATGGCTGAAGCCAGGAACGCCAGATCAAACCAGGAATGCCAGATCAAACCAGGAACGCCAGATCAAACCAGGAACGCCAGATCAAACCGTCTTCCTTACCTCCTTCTCTTTATGCCACTCAACCTCTCTCTGTCCCGCCCTCTCCACTGCCTTCGACCAATCAGTGGTCAGCTTGCGTAGGTCTTCCCTGAGGGTTTCGTTGACCTGTCCTGATTGGCTTAGCTGATCACGGAGGAGGACATTGAGCTCTGCCAGACTTGCACTCCTGCTCAGAGAAGAGAGAGGGAGAATGTCACAAGTCTCTCCTCGATTCCTTGAATCCTTCTAAAAACATACCGGCCCCAGCCCTTGGCTGTTCTCCTCCAAAGCGATTTGAGAGGAAGGTGAGGAATCAGAGACTTTCAAGATACAACCAGAGACACAGAGCAATTGAACGCCCTTTACCACTGATTGGTTTATGTGTTCATAATAAAAAGAGAAAATAGTTCTTCTATCAACCTCTGCTGTTCCTCCTCCAGCCTGATGAGGGCGCTCTCCAGGGAGTCACTGTGCTCATCTCTGATGCTCCTCTGCAGAAACCACATCAACAGTCGTTTTTTTCCTTTAGTTCCCAAATTATCGTTAAATTATAGACAGGCTAAGGTAGTGATGCGTTCCATTTGGCTGGGAGGTGGCGGGTCGGGAGGTGGGAGAGACGGAGAACGTCACCCACGAGGTAACCGAGGTAACCGCGGTACAGTAGACACCAACAACAGCTTGGAACAAAAGATGGACGTTCGCTAGTTTTGTTTGCCCAACCAGTAGATAACAACACACTACGCGGGATTTTGCGCACAAAAGAGGTCGCGAACATGTCCTCAGATAACAGTGGGGGAATACTGTGTGTATGACTGATTTAATGAGACACAAATAAGACAGAAATGCTAATAAAACAGTATTACTAAAAGTTTCACTTAGTTATACAGGGAGCTGCCATCTTGTTCATGACTTCCAGAGAGAACTGGGGGTAGGATCGAGTGGCACGAGTTCACGAGTGGAGAAAACAAGTCGTGAGGGGCGTTCCTGTTCAAACTGCGAGTAGTATCTCGTAAATCACCACTTCCCAGGCCAAATGGAACGCAGCATAGCAACAGCATGCTGTATCTAACATCCTCCCGCTGACCTCTCTCCTCAGTAGCTCTCTCTCCTCAGACTTCAGTCTGTGTTCCAAGCCTTGGCAGCGGTCACGATACTCCACCACCTGGACACAGCGTTAGAGAGCCCCAACACTTCTGTGAACAAACTTTTGCACAACCCCCCGCTCTGAACTCTGACCCCTGTGCCGTCTAGCCTCGTGATACCATCCTGATCTCCACGGAGCAGTCTGGAAAAGCTCCACAGAGATCTGTCTTGGGCCTAACAGAATTTGGTCTAGCCAATCAGCGTCCTGGGAACTACTAGCAGCAACTGACATGGTTTAGGATATGATGCCAGCGAGAAGCCTGTGATAGACAGTGATTGACAGATAGTTCATCCAATCATCTGCCTGTTTTTTTTTTTTTTTTTTTTAAGTGCCTGCCCTTTTCCAAACAGTTTCCAACTGAGCTTTCCCAGATGGCTGTGTGAAGTGTCAGGTTATGTGCCGTCACCTTGTTCTGCAGTTTGTGGATGAGCAGGGCCTGCCGGGCCTCTCTCTCCCTGCCCTCCCTCAGTCTCCTCCTCCACTCCCTCTGCTCGCTCTCCAGGCGCAGAGACAGAGCCAGGGACGGCTCCCCCGGCTGGGCCAGCTGACCACAGGAGAGAGGGGGGGGGACAAACGGTCAAATAGTAAATGGACTGCACTTACAGTATAGTGCTTTTAATCAAAGCACTTCACAATGGCCTCTCATTCACCCATTCACGCTCACATTCACACAGCAATGGCGGCAGCTGCCATGTAAAGTGCTAGCCAGCTCATTGGGAGCGATTTGGGGTTCAGTGTCTTTGCCCAAGGACACTTCGACATGTGGAACAGGAGGAGCCGGGAATCGAACCGCCGACCCTGCGGTCATTGGACGACCGGCTCTACCTCCTGAGACACAGCCGCCCCTACAAGAGAAAGCAGTGGGTGATGGTGACTGGTAAATGGGTTGACTGGTAAAAATTCATGAACTGCTGACCCTCGACTCCATCCTGGCTGGACACTCAATCCATGGGCCTCAGGACTCTAGAATGGAGAGAAAAGGGTTCACAGATTAACTCTTCCCCCTCCTTAAGCATCATGCATGACAAATAAACACCCTTGAATCGTTATCAATCATCCACGCCCACACGAACTGTGCCCAAACTCTTTAACGCTGGTGCTTCTTGCTAGATTGTAAGTCTAATATTGTATAAATAGTGTTGCTGGCTGTGCTATCTTTAGTTCTTCGACAGCTTTTCTAGCGGACTAGGGTAATGGTAGCTTTATTTAAACTAGAAAGTACATTTCCTGGAGAAAATGTGAGGTGGGCTAGTTGCTGAAGATGGTTGTAACAACTACTGCCAATAATATCATAACTACTAACTATTGTAAATACTGAATAACTACTATAAACACTATTGCTATTACTATTATGAAGTGAGAAGAAAGAAAGAAAGAAAGAAAGAAAGAAAGAAAGAAAGAAAGAATGGATGGATGGTAATCTCCATGCACCCACCGGCGAAGACCGTGCGTATCTAGCCCACTCAGGGGCTGAGTTGTGGGGTCTGTGGCGTGGACAGTGGCATG
>NC_140242.1:27207005-27217005 GCF_949987555.1 Borostomias antarcticus
GAAGGAAGGAAAGAAAGGAGGAAGGAAGGATGGAAGGAAGGAAGGAAGGAAAGAAAGAAGGATGGAAGGGAAGGAAGGATGGATGGAAGGAAGGAAGGAAGGATGGAAGGAAGGAAGGAAAGAAGGAAGGAAGGATGGAAGGAAGGGAAGGATGGACGGAAGGATGGAAGGAAGGATGGATGGAAGGAAGGATGGAAGGAAGGAAGGAAAGAAGGAAGGATGGAAGGAAGGGAAGGAGGGAAGGAAGGATGGAAGGAAGGATGGAAGGAAGGAAAGAAAGCAAGAAGGAAGGAAGGAATGGAAGGAAGGAAGGATGGAAGGAAGGAAAGAATGAAGGAAGGAAGGAAGGAAGGAATAAATATGAATGCTACCACAGTAGTCATAAAAGGGTCCCTGTACAGAGAGCATGCACGTGTCCCCAAATTCAAATCCCAACTGACACTGAGCATCCTCTCATTCACTTCAATGGAAAGGCATGTTGGCTTCAGACAGCTCTCTCTCAAAAAGTATAAAGGTCACAGCCTAGATATTGACACCGTAGGAATCCTGAGAAAATGCTGAACATTTTAGGCTATTATATGTCCGTGTAGCTTAAAAACTGTAGGCATGGCGACGAGTTAGAAAAAGGGTAAAAATGCAAAATTAGCAGCTCAAAAGGTAGAGTGTGGGCCCATACGTTTCAATGAGGAGCGCAGTTGCCGAACAAATCGTCATACAGCGAAAACTATAAGTCACACGGCTTAGAAACTTACATTGTACGAATCAGCACAGTTGTGTGAACATTTTGATGTATAATATGTGTGTGAGCTTTCAAAACTGTAGGAGGGCCAGCAGTTTACAAAATGTGTGAATATTTTCAAAGCAACAGCTGCCACCAATCTAAAAACATAATGATACTGAACATTCCACCAGCAGTTTCAAGCAGTTTCAATAGGACTAAAAAATGTTTTAAAAGTTAAATTTCTTAAAAACTATAAAAAATATCAAAAATCTGAATGGATCCGTTCAAGAGCTAAACGTCATGAACATTTTAAAGTTTGAATGAAGTTTCTAGCACAAAGTATGAAGAACTAGTTAAGGTTCAAAAAAGCGGGGAGAATAATAAGAAAGAAAGAAAGAAAGAAAGAAAGAAAGAAAGAAAGAAAGAAAGAAAGAAAGAAAGAAAGAAAGAAAGAAATAGTGGGAATATCACAAGTTGGGCTAGCTTCTGCAAGATAGCCCACCTAATAAAGAAAGAAAGAAAGAAAGAAAGAAAGAAAGAAAGAAAGAAAGAAAGAAAGAAAGAAAGAAAGAAATAGTGGGAATATCACAAGTTGGGCTAGCTTCTACAAGACATAGCAAATTTAACTGCAACACCTAGTCTAGCTGTCCATCTCTTACTAAGCTATCGGTATTCGGGAATAGCACAACAGTTTTGCATTTAGATAATATCAATATAATCGGCTTAGCACTAATCCAACAGTTTGAGGCTAGCTAGTGCTAACGGTAGCTCAGCTGACTGACTAGCCCTACTTCAAAACCTACCCTGAAAAAAGACGTCAAAAAGGAATGCTTTACTTATAATATACTTATTAATACTTACTGACTACTGAGAGAGGGCTCGTTGGAAGATATCCATTGAAAATATACTGTTAAAATATGTTCCTGCTCTTGAGCACTTCATTATAGAATTCAAAACTGTGAACATCACCTTTCACCTTAAAGAAGAAGAGAAGTCATGTAGGTACAGTTGAGTGAGAAAAACACCAGTCAATGCGGACAGCGCCACTGTGTGGCTTGGAATGAAATGTGTAAGGAGCTCTCTCTCTCTCTCTCTCTCTCTCTCTCTCTCTCGCTCTCTCTCTCTCTCTCTCTCTCTCTCTCTCTCGCTCTCTCTCTCTCTCTCTCTCGCTCTCTCTCTCTCGCTCTCTCTCGCTCTCTCTCGCTCTCTCTCTCTCTCACTCACACACTTTATCTTCAGCATATGTACAAATTGGACAATATGGACAAATTACAAGGGTAGAACATTTTATTTGTAATAACATTTGAACTACAGTAACAATATAGCTGAACCAGTCATGACTGGTACCTATAGAAACACAAACAGTAGCTTATCTTTCAGGATTACATCAGATGACAGAAAATGGTCAGAAAACCCCCCAAATGAACACTAACATTTTCTAGACGTTGCCTGAATTCTTCATTTACTCATCAAAGGATGTCCATCGTTCATGGCTGAGGCTGTCCAGTGCCTTAAAGGACTATTTTGGTATTAAGAGTTATAAGCCCTGTTATAAGGTTATTTAGGATCATATACAACAGTCCATATACACATTTTGACACACTGCACTCTTGAGATATTAATGCTCATTGTTCATGTCACAGCTAAGTCACAGCTGATCATATGGATGGATAATGGATCACTATGGGCATACAGTACAGTATATGCTCATAGAGATCAATTGAGAACTTACAGTAGCTGTGACATGTGCAATGAGCACTAATATCTCAAGAGTGCAGTGTGTCAAAATGTCTATATGGACTGTTGTATATGATCGTAAATAACCTTATAACAGGGCGTATAGCGCTAAATACCAGACTACTCCTTTAATATAGCTTGTTGTAAAACCCATAGCTTGTAAAAAAAAGTTTACAGTGCAATAAACAAAATTATAACAAAATAATATGCTAAGTCCATACTTCCTATCAAGCAAATAAATTATAGAGTTGATTTATAAAACAGTAATCATAATAATAATAATAGAGTTATAATATAGAGTTGAAAAGTTATCAAGCAACATTTTTGTCAGCCATGACAGAAGATGACAGGAGATTCTTGTGCATTTGTGAGCTACATTACAAGGCTACAGTACAGACCCACAAGGACACGACCTTCCCCTCCGGGCTGACAGAACTCTCAAATATCCATTGTAGAAATGTTGAGGTTGTTTTCAGGTGCAATAAATAAATTGAGCCTTCAAATGGAGTTGCTATGCAAAGCAAACCAGGAAACCGCTGTCTGAGTGAAGTTCACTAGCTTTGCAGTTCCACTGCTGCAGCAGCTCCCTCACAACAGACGTTCGACGAAGCTTTCAGCTCCCCTTTCTCTCGCTATCCTGCGCTGAAGTAGGACTTCAGAGTTTTCTCCAAGCCCCTCAGAGTCAGTAGGTCTTGAGCTTGAAGACTTTTGAAAGGGGAGTCGTGGCGCTGGAGTAGACCAGGAAGGAACCCTCAGTGGAGTTAAAGAACTCCCAGTCCCTGCAACCAATGGTGGGCAGGCTGTGCACGGGTACGAACCCCTCGTAGCCCTGCCATCTGGAAGAGGAACACCCACATCACCACGTTAGTCTATTTCTGGTTTCTTCTATAAGTAATCCAAGTAATCGTCGTTGATGTTAAAGTATGCAACAGATGCATCTACCACAGAAACGCACGTCTTGCCTTACGAGTGCCACACTTAACATGATAGTGTCTGTACAGTGGGGTCTGTGTGGAGCACTTACTGATCAAAGGGTACTAGCTACAGCCTGCCTGTATACTGTATAATACTGTTTATCTGAGGGTACTAGCTACATCCTACCTGTATACTGTATAATACTGTTTATCTGAGGATACTAGCTACATCCTACCTGTATACTGTATAATACTGTTTATCTGAGGATACTAGCTACATCCTACCTGTATATAACACTGTTTATCTGAGGTTACTAGCTAGAGCCTACATGTATATAACACTGTTTATCTGAGGGGACTAGCTACATCCTACCTGTATATAACACTGTTTATCTGAGGGGACTAGCTACATCCTACCTGTATATAACACTGTTTATCTGAGGGTACTAGCTACATCCTACCTGTATATAATACTGTTTATCTAAGGGGACTAGCTACATCCTACCTGTATATAACACTGTTTATCTGAGGGTACTAGCTACATCCTACCTGTATACTGTATAATACTGTTTATCTAAGGGGACTAGCTACATCCTACCTGTATATAACACTGTTTATCTGAGGGTACTAGCTACATCCTACCTGTATAACACTGTTTATCTGAGGGTACTAGCTACATCCTACCTGTATACTGTATAATACTGTTTATCTGAGGGGACTAGCTACATCCTACCTGTATACTGTATAATACTGTTTATCTGAGGGGACTAGCTACATCCTACCTGTATACTGTATAATACTGTTTATCTAAGGGGACTAGCTACATCCTACCTGTATATAATACTGTTTATCTAAGGGGACTAGCTACATCCTACCTGTATAATACTGTTTATCTGAGGGGACTAGCTACATCCTACCTGTATATAACACTGTTTATCTAAGGGGACTAGCTACATCCTACCTGTATATAATACTGTTTATCTAAGGGGACTAGCTACATCCTACCTGTATACTGTATACTACTGTTTATTTGAGGGTACTAGCTACATCCTACCTGTATAATACTGTTTATCTAAGGGGACTAGCTACATCCTACCTGTATACTGTATAATACTGTTTATCTGAGGGGACTAGCTACATCCTACCTGTATAATACTGTTTATCTGAGGGGACTAGCTACATCCTACCTGTATACTGTATAATACTGTTTATCTGAGGGGACTAGCTACATCCTACCTGTATACTGTATAATACTGTTTATCTGAGGGGACTAGCTACATCCTACCTGTATAATACTGTTTATCTAAGGGGACTAGCTACATCCTACCTGTATAATACTGTTTATCTAAGGGGACTAGCTACATCCTACCTGTATAATACTGTTTATCTAAGGGGACTAGCTACATCCTACCTGTATACTGTATAATACTGTTTATCTAAGGGGACTAGCTACATCCTACCTGTATACTGTATACTACTGTTTATTTGAGGGTACTAGCTACATCCTACCTGTATAATACTGTTTATCTAAGGGGACTAGCTACATCCTACCTGTATACTGTATAATACTGTTTATCTAAGGGGACTAGCTACATCCTACCTGTATAATACTGTTTATCTGAGGGTACTAGCTACATCCTACCTGTATACTGTATAATACTGTTTATCTGAGGGTACTAGCTACATCCTACCTGTATACTGTATAATACTGTTTATCTAAGGGGACTAGCTACATCCTACCTGTATAACACTGTTTATCTGAGGGTACTAGCTACATCCTACCTGTATAACACTGTTTATCTGAGGGTACTAGCTACATCCTACCTGTATACTGTATAATACTGTTTATCTGAGGGGACTAGCTACATCCTACCTGTATAACACTGTTTATCTGAGGGTACTAGCTACATCCTACCTGTATACTGTATAATACTGTTTATCTGAGGGTACTAGCTACATCCCACCTGTATACTGTATAATACTGTTTATCTGAGGGGACTAGCTACATCCTACCTGTATACTGTATAATACTGTTTATCTGAGGGGACTAGCTACATCCTACCTGTATACTGTATAATACTGTTTATCTGAGGGGACTAGCTACATCCTACCTGTATATAACACTGTTTATCTAAGGGGACTAGCTACATCCTACCTGTATATAATACTGTTTATCTGAGGGTACTAGCTACATCCTACCTGTATATAACACTGTTTATCTGAGGGGACTAGCTACATCCTACCTGTATACTGTATAATACTGTTTATCTGAGGGTACTAGCTACATCCTACCTGTATATAACACTGTTTATCTAAGGGGACTAGCTACATCCTACCTGTATATAATACTGTTTATCTGAGGGTACTAGCTACATCCTACCTGTATATAACACTGTTTATCTGAGGGGACTAGCTACATCCTACCTGTATACTGTATAATACTGTTTATCTAAGGGGACTAGCTACATCCTACCTGTATACTGTATAATACTGTTTATCTAAGGGGACTAGCTACATCCTACCTGTATACTGTATAATACTGTTTATCTGAGGATACTAGCTACATCCTACCTGTATACTGTATAATACTGTTTATCTGAGGGGACTAGCTACATCCTACCTGTATAATACTGTTTATCTGAGGGGACTAGCTACATCCTACCTGTATATAACACTGTTTATCTAAGGGGACTAGCTACATCCTACCTGTATATAACACTGTTTATCTGAGGGTACTAGCTACATCCTACCTGTATATAACACTGTTCAGAGAGTAGGAGTTTCCATCGTGAGAGTTGGCCACCACAAGGAACTTCTCCTCTCCCACTGTGAAAAACTCCCAGTCCACAGCACTGGCAAAACACAAACAAAAACAAATGAATCCACACGGCAGGAAATGCTTCGTGTGAAATGTCTGTGGTGGGAATCTATTAGGAAATGGTGTCAAGCGTTTGGTTTCCTAACCTGTTAGTAACAATGTCCTGGAACTTGATGAAGGTCTGCGTGATCATGTTGAGCTCGTAGATGGTGGAGTTGATGGTGTAGAGGCTCGGCCCTCTCTGGTTCAGCTTCTGACCGTTGGCCACAGCCAGGAAGTACCTGTCTCCAATCTGGAACATCTCCCAGTCTGTAGCCCCCATGGTCTGAGGAGAGAGAGGGGTCACGGTCAGGAAGACAGTACACACACACGCACATACACACACACACACACACACACACACACACACGCACACAGACACACAGAAACACACACACATGCACACGTGCACACACACACACACACACACACATACACACACACACACACACATGCACACACGCACACACACACACAGAAACACACACACACGCACATACACACGCACATACACACACACACACACACACACACATACACACACGCACACACACACACAGAAACACACGCACGCGCACGCACACGCACACACAAACACACACACACGCACACACACAGAAACACACACACACATACACATACACATGCACATACACACACATACACATACATACACATACACATACACACACACACACACACACACACACACACACAGAAACACACGGAAACACAAACACACACACACACAAACACACACACAAAAACACACACACAGAAACACACACACACACACAAACACACACAAACACACACAAACACACACACACACACATACACACGCACAAAAGCGCAGAGGAAAGCGTGATTGGGAGCAAGTGCAAGCAGTTAGCCAGTCATAGCGCTCAATGTCAGCTGTCTCAGCGCTCACTATCTGGCCCACCCCAGCGGACTTGTCAAAACAACAATGACTCCCTCTTTTTCTCTTCAAGCAGAACCAGCAGGCTGGAATTCCCCTCGCTAACACCAAACGTCTCTACTCTAAGATGGCTCTGTGACAGCTGGCTTGTACTCTGTTGATATGTACACAGGACAGGCTAAGTGATTTAAACTGCTGCTTAATCACTAATTACACCTTTCACAGCTTAGCTACTGTAGCAACTAGAGTTGTATTAACACATACAACTTTTGGCACTACTGTAAATTCATAACAGTCGATCCCTATTGCTGTAAGTTAGTGTTCTCCTGGAGAGCAGCAAGCAGCTGAGCCAGATAAAACAGTTTAAACCCCTCTGATAAAACAGTTGAAACTATGAATATAAATGATAATTCATGGAATGAGTAAGAGAGCTTCGCGGTCAGATAAGGGGTTAGCGTTCTGCTAAACGGCCGTATTGAACTGACTTATGGGCGTGACTGATTATCTAAGTGGCTGAATGTATGCGAGCGGGTGTGTGTGTGTGTGTGTGTGTGTGTGTGTTTGTGTGTGTGTGTGTGTGTGTGTGCAGTATGTCTGAGGTAACAGATGACGCCTGACAGCGAGAGGTGATGCGGATATTCCCAGTTCCCCTCGACACTTCCTCCCGAAGCCACAAGATAGGAAGCTCTCTCCTCCCCATTGGCTGATTCACTCACTGGGATTCCTTTATAGTGACAGCCCTGTCTGCCTGATAAGGGTTTACGTTCATCTTACTCAACTGTACTGAGCCGCATTTGGCACTGTAGGTTAGGATTTCTATAGATAGACCATAGATATATATAGGATGTGGAGATGCAGGCGGCCTCACCGTGATGTGCTGAAAGGGTTGGAACATGCCCCCCAGCCAGATGTAGATAGTGGAGTTGATGTGGGTGGAGACGCCGTTGAAAGTGTTGGCCACCACAAGAAAGTGGTACGGTCCCACGGTGAAGAACTCCCAGTCGTAGGCCCCGGACGTCTGCAGGGTCTGGTTCACCTCAAACACCTTGGTTCCCGGGTTCCACCGGTAGATCACACTGTCTATGTTGTGGTTGTTGTCCTCCCCTGTGGAATAAAACATACACGCACACACACACACACACACACACACACACACACACACACACACACACACACAAAGTGCATGCAATATAAACTAGAAATGGTGATTGGAGGGCACAGATCTCTGCCCATTAATGTATTTTGTGGCTCTGTGTGCGCGCACGTGCGTGCAAGCAAGACATCTTTGATATTGCTGCATTCATTAGATCGAGAGCTTTATGCCAGTCTAAACCCCTTGTCTCTGTAACCTTCCCACGTCGAGATATAGCCGTTTCACTTCCCACCCTTTGACAATGAATGGGGGGAATATTTTGTTCCTGAGCCTGTCCAAAAGATGAATGGAGGTGAATGGGCGGCCGTTTTGTTTTAATTTTTGGATCCAGTCCGTGATTCGGATCTGCTCCAAAATTGAATATGTTCTTAGTTGGCCCATGCTACACCCCTCCACCAAGTTTCATGAAAATTAGTCTGGTAGATTTTGTGTCAACCTGCTCGCAAACCAATAAACCAATAAACACGCGCCACCGAATACATTACCTCTCACCCTGCGCTGTCACTGGGGCAGAGGTATCTACAAAATAGAATAGAATAGAATAGAATAGAATCAGTGGCCAGCTGTTGGCTCCCTGGTGAGGGTGCTAAGTGAGTTCAGCCCCGTGTGTTGAGGTGACTTCCCCTACTCTGCTGTTTGGGCAGCGAGCCAGAGTCTGCAGGTGTACAGGCTGGCCTGCTGTAGGCCTGCTAGACCCTTAGATCCATGAAAAGCGTCTTTATGGCCCCTTTTGAGCTTTGATCAATGGGTGAAGCCCTCTAGAACTTCACAGGAGGGGAAGGGAGAGGCGCGCGCACACGCAGAAACACGGCAGGGCTGTAAACAGCCTCGGGAATTAAAACAAAAAACACCAAAAAAACTCAAGGTAATCTCTTTTCAAGCCACCATAAACACAAGAGTTAAACGATAAAGCCGTACACACTCATAGGAGGCACAGGGATGGCAGAAGCTTTCAGTTCTGTTCATGTACACGGATTTCAGGTTTACATCGTGGCGTGGAATCGTGTCAGGAACCTGTTTCTTTTGTTGCTGTTTTGGAACTTGTTTATGACTTACCACTATCTTATGATAGACATAAGGAGGCTCAATCTTAGGCCCCACACTAATATATGACCTTTATCAACACGTGTCCAGACAGTCACTCACCTCGTCTGTGATTGGCCACCGCCAGGAAGGTGTGGTTGTGAATGCGGAAGGCCTCCCAGTCCAGAGCGCTGTGTGTCTCCAGGGTCTGGTGCTTCAGGAACTTCCTCTTCCTGGGGCTCCACTTGTAGATGACGGACAGCTCCGGGCCCCCCTCCGTCTTCCCCATGGAGTTGGCCACCGCCAGGAACATCTGACACGTAAACATAGAGGTTATATCCAGGGTTAGACATGATAGGGTTGGGGTTAGGGTTAGGGTTAGGGCTAGGGCTAGGGCTAGGGCTAGGGCTAGGGCTAGGGCTAGGGCTAGGGCTAGGGCTAAGGCTAAGACTAGGGCTAGGGCTGAGGCTGGGGTTATATCCAGGGTTAGACATGATAGGGTTGGGGCAGGGCCGGCCCGAGGCATAGGCGAAATAGGCGGTCGCCTAGGGCGCCAAATGGCCAAGGGGCGCCTGGCCAAGGAGCACCAAAAAAAAAAAAAAAAATTATTTTTTATTTTTTTTAAAATAATTTCATTCCGTAATCCCTACTGTCTGTATTACGCTTCGCAATGCGA
>NC_140242.1:27227005-27232005 GCF_949987555.1 Borostomias antarcticus
AGCTATCCGAGAGGAAGCGTGTGTGTGTGTGTGCATGGCCGCCTCCACACAACCAACCTTGGTAACAGCAAGCACTTATCCAACAGCGATTCACAGTAAATTCAAAACCGTAAAGAGTTTTTAGAATATATACCAGTAAACTAACTGCTAATAACAGACACCCGGTAGATGTTGTGGTCTCGTCCTACGGTCGGGCGGAGGTGTACCTGTGCATGGTCTCCACCGGCCAGCCTGGCCCCCAGGGGCCCCGAGGCAGAGGAGCAGACAGGCCAGCAGCGGGGCAGACATCTGGACTCCCTCTCACTGGGCCAGGCCCCATTCACCGCAGGCCCGCCTGGTGCCGGTTCTGGTCCTGCTGTGGGTGGTTATCTCTGTCTCTGGGCCTGCCCCGGCCCGCATGTCCGACCCCCCCACCCCCCACAGCTCCCAGGACAGCGCCGGACTGACGGGTAGCAGCTGCCAGAGCCTCCTGAACACCGGGCTGTACTCAACACCGCAGGGCACCTAACCCACTGCGCCGACGACGCTTAACGTCTTTAAAATGTCGTCTGTTGATGATGTTTAACGTCTTTAAAATGTCATCTGTTGACGATGTTTAACGTCTTTAAAATGTCATCTGTTGGCGATGTTTAACATCTTTAAAATGTCGTCTGTTGATGATGTTTAACGTCTTTAAAATGTCGTCTGTTGGTAAGATTACGTGGCGAGGCTTTTGAATCTGTTGATCCAGCTTGGATTCAGTCAAACTGTGGTTGCTGTTGCCTCCCCACAGGGCAGCTAAAATCCTAGAGCAACGGTTAAAACCTTAGCAAACATATTTGTTGGGGAATTGCAGTCTGTGGAATTCATTCAATTAGCCTCTCAGGAGCCTCTAGCAGTGAAGGCTAGCTCCAATGAATAAGTTAGGCTCCATGTTAGATGGTAGGGTCCACTGTCCTGATGACAGTGTCAGTCCTGGAGTAGTGAGAAGTCCATCAATTACAAAGTATCCTTTTGGCTGGTTAGTTAACTCCTTATATCTCAATAGACCGTCCTGTTGAATAGCATCATATCAAACGAACAAAAAAGCTTTTAACTGAAACGAACCATATCACAATATTCTTGTCATAACTGCTCTTTTCGGAATACGTCCCGTGTTCTCCTCGGCGCTCTGCCCACTGTGGGTTGTGTCAGTAAGTGTGACAGGGAGAGAGTCCACCTGAGAACTCCCTCTCCACACATTTAAATGAGAATGTCAGCTTCTTAGAGGAGGGGCTGCAGTTGGAGAGAGGGTAAGGGGGTGGGGTGGGGGGGGGTGAGAGAGAGAGAGAGAGAGAGAGAGAGAGAGAGAGAGAGAGAGAGAGAGAGAGAGAGAGAAGAGTAGAGTTTCCGAGGGATGTTTGTAGCCCTTTCTCTGTCCCTGTCAAAGTGTGCTGAGCGGAGTGGGAGGAATTCCCCAGCTGAGAGAGAGGGGGGCTGTCCCTGATCTGAGCCCTCCCTCCCTCCCTCCCTCCCTCCCTCCCTCCCTCCCTCCCTCCCTCCCTCCCTCCTCCCTCCATCCTGCACTCTCTTCACTTAGCCCTCTGCCCTCCAGCTTCACACCACCTCCACCCTCCACTCTCCTCGCTCCACACTCCACTCTCCTCCCTCCACCCTCCACTCTCCTCCTCCTCCTCGCTCCACCCTCCACTCTCCTCCTCCTCCTCGCTCCACCCTCCACTCTCCTCCTCCTCCTCGCTCCACCCTCCACTCTCCTCCCTCCACCCTCCACTCTCCTCGCTCCACACTCCACTCTCCTCCCTCCACCCTCCACTCTCCTCCTCCTCCTCGCTCCACCCTCCACTCTCCTCCTCCTCCTCGCTCCACCCTCCACTCTCCTCACTCTACCCTCCACTCTCCTCCCACCACCCTCCACTCTCCTCCCACCACCCTCCACTCTCCTCGCTTCACCCTCCACTCTCCTCCCACCACCCTCCACTCTCCTCCCACCACCCTCCACTCTCCTCCTCCTCCTCGCTCCACCCTCCACTCTCCTCCCACCACCCTCCACTCTCCTCGCTCCACCCTCCACTCTCCTCGCTCCACCCTCCACTCTCCTCCCCCCACCCTCCACTCTCCTCCTCCTCCTCGCTCCACCCTCCACTCTCCTCCTCCTCCTCGCTCCACCCTCCACTCTCCTCCTCCTCCTCGCTCCACCCTCCACTCTCCTCCCTCCACCCTCCACTCTCCTCGCTCCACACTCCACTCTCCTCCCTCCACCCTCCACTCTCCTCCTCCTCCTCGCTCCACCCTCCACTCTCCTCCTCCTCCTCGCTCCACCCTCCACTCTCCTCACTCTACCCTCCACTCTCCTCCCACCACCCTCCACTCTCCTCCCACCACCCTCCACTCTCCTCCCTCCACCCTCCACTCTCCTCCCACCACCCTCCACTCTCCTCCCACCACCCTCCACTCTCCTCCCTCCACCCTCCACTCTCCTCGCTTCACCCTCCACTCTCCTCCCACCACCCTCCACTCTCCTCCTCCTCCTCGCTCCACCCTCCACTCTCCTCCCACCACCCTCCACTCTCCTCGCTCCACCCTCCAATCTCCTCGCTCCACCCTCCACTCTCCTCCCCCCACCCTCCACTCTCCTCCCACCACCCTCCACTCTCCTCCTCCTCCTCGCTCCACCCTCCACTCTCCTCGCTTCACCCTCCACTCTCCTCGCTCCACCCTCCACTCTCCTCGCTCTACCCTCCACTCTCCTCCCTCCACCCTCCACTCTCCTCGCTTCACCCTCCACTCTCCTCCCACCACCCTCCACTCTCCTCCCCCCACCCTCCACTCTCCTCCCACCACCCTCCACTCTCCTCCTCCTCCTCGCTCTACCCTCCACTCTCCTCCCACCACCCTCCACTCTCCTCCCACCACCCTCCACTCTCCTCGCTCTACCCTCCACTCTCCTCGCTCCACCCTCCACTCTCCTCGCTCCACGCTACCTTCTCCTCCCTCCACCCTCCACTCTCCTCGCTTCACCCTCCACTCTCCTCGCTCCACCCTCCACTCTCCTCGCTCCACCCTCCACTCTCCTCCTCCTCCTCGCTCCACCCTCCACTCTCCCCACTCACCCTCCACTCTCCTCGCTCCACCCTCCACTCTCCTCCTCCTCGCTTCATCCTCCACTCTCCCCACTCACCCTCCACTCTCCTCGCTCCACCCTCCACTCTCCTCCCTCCACCCTACCTTCTCCTCGCTCCACTCTCCTCGCTTAGCGCTCAGCTCTCTATCGGCCACCTTCACGCCACCTTCCTCCCTCGTCCTCCTCCATCCTCTTCCCTCCTCTCTCCGGTCTCTCCACAGCTTAGGGAACACCACCCCCGTACCCCTGAACATCATCTCTCAACACCCAAAACCCTTAACACGATAGCCTGTATGTACAGCATGGTGTCCGGGGTACATATACAGCCAGGCTAACTGGATATATGACAGAGACATTACATTACAGTTAGCAGACGCTTTTATCCAAATCGACTTTTAATTGCATTTAACGTAGGTAGCCTAGTCAGTGTACTCGCCAGTTCACCATTCAGTGCCCTCCAAGCTATTCTGAGAGTAGCTTCTATCGTGGACTTGGGATCGTTCTGCCCACCGATGGCGGAACCTCACACATAGCGGAACCTCACAGGTAGCGGAACCTCACCGATAGCGGAACCTCTGACACTTTAATCGTCCGGGCTGATCTGCCACCTGCCGGAAGTGGCGACGCGCTCACCTGTGCCGAGGGCTCACACGAGCCCAGCTGAACACACGCGGTCGCACAACGCTGAAAGTCAAGGCGAGGTTTACTCGTAGCTGCGAGCTTAGCCATATGAAAGGCAGTTTTTGTGGAGCATTACTCTACCAATATTACTTGTGTAAGTCTCATGGACCTACAGCTCTTTAGAGAGTCAAAGCCGGGTGCTTAGGGAGGGTGGAGCGCCCCGAGCCAGATGAGGAGGGAGATTGAAGGGAATCAAGGGAACTTCATGCACAACTGAGTCTTTTGAAGGCTCAGAACTTCAAACACTGCTTTTACCTGCTAGCTGGGCTGTGGCGTTGACAGACAGAGAGGTATAATTAGGAGTTAAACCGTGAACTTAAAGGTTGCAGTGAACACGTTTCCCTTCAACTGTACTGTAGTTATGGACATTTCCTAGTGGTGATAAGCCATCCTTATGACCTCCTACTCTGCCATTAGTTCACTGAGATGGGTCGTCAGCGGGAGACGGCCTTGAACATCGGCCGAAAGGTGCGTGATCTTGCTAGAGAGCCTGAATGTTGACCAGTACATGAACACAGTGCTTCTTTTTTTTATGCTTTACATTCGGACGTTTGTGCCTTTGAGCTTCCAACCGCCTTGGGAGTTTATTTTGTCTTTCATCTTGTGCTTGTCTCAGGTGAGCTGACCTGTTTAGAGTCTCTCTCTGCGGGGAGAGAGCGGGGAGAGGTATGAGCAGAAGAATGTAAACACGGCTGCCGGGACCGAGGCCTTATCAAGACATCTCCACTAAGTGTTTGAAGGAAATGATCAAAACTAAACGCACCTTTAAAAAGCTGACAAGTAAAATGTCTTTGATTTGACCCGTGGCGATCCATCAACAACTACCACGGGTTCAACTAAGAGCTGATGAGTGATACATGTGGTACGCCAAGGTCAAGATTTCCTACCAATCCAATGTCAAGATTTAACCTTTCACCCTGTGTAACGGCAACACCACAGAATGAAAATGACTGAAATTAAAGTCACAGAGTGAAGCTGGAAATTTTTGAAAATTGAAATTGTTGTGCTGGCAGCAGCTTGCCCCTGGCGGTTAACAGGGAAAGTTTCATTATTAAGATATTTCCTCTCCGTGACGTGGAAACCAGGGTGCTGCAGGTGTAATTACAGAGGATTTGATACGGAGCTTGTGTCGGTATCGAAGAACGGAAGCTAGAGTGGGCGGTGGGAGAGGAACACCAGTAGATACTGTAGCAGCACACTGGAAAAACCTTGGAATACC
>NC_140242.1:27234505-27262005 GCF_949987555.1 Borostomias antarcticus
GACCAATTTGACCCTGACCTAGTGTCAAATCACCACCTACTAACTTTTGAGGATTCGGTGCAATAGATGGATTATTAAATGATGGTCCCCTGGGCCCAGACACGTAACCCCCCCACCTGTTTCATTTATCAAATTTTGGAATTTGCCCAATGAGACAGCACCCAATTTGCAGATGATTTGAGAAAACTCACAATAAAAGCAGCTTTATTCAGCTCAGTTTTGACTCGAGGGACCTCAACTCTGTGGGGAGGACTTACTTTTTGTCACTTCTTGTGACATCTTCAAAGTGAATGTTTAGGCTATTGCTTCAGTTTTTCAGCAGAATTTTTGAGGCTCTGTTATTGAATGATTGACTATGCGACAAGAAATGCAAAGGGCCCCCTGAGCTCTTGGGCCCCTGGGCCTGGGCCCGGCAGGCCCCTTCAGTAATATGTCTTTGGGTGCAAGTAGAGAGACAACATCTTGACTCTCTCAACTCGCGACCGCAATTCCGACACCAGACGCTGTAGCGTGAGGAACCTTCAAGCCGAGATTAAACTAACCATCCACAGGAAGTGGTGGCCCAATATGCCACTCCCCCGTGGATCCGGTCGTAGGCTAATCGGATCTGGCGAGACCATGCGCGAACCCCTGTCCCAAGTGGGCAGCTGCACTGATGCATTAGACAGTTTTTTGCGGACCCCCATGAGGACTAGGCCTACTATTTTGATCATGCCTGATAAACAGATCTGTGTGTGGGAGTCATTTAGCCAAGCTACTGAACAGGCTCAGCCGATCTACCCAGCGCGAGTGCGGGGGGGGCCAAAAAACGCCTCTCGCATGTTTTCTTTCTGGAGATATGGTGATAAAGTAAGGCAGCAGTCTTAAATGTTTGATTTGATTTTATTCTTTAAGTGAAAAATCACACCGAGGTGCCTCAATGCACTTTACACCAAAATTAAAAACAACACAGAAATGAACAGACAAGAACATGGACAGACAGACAAATGTGAAAAACGTATGGACAGAAAACGACAGGCAATATACCGTACAAGCATCAAGTACAGTGACATAGAACAATATAAACAATAAATTGCGCAATATAATATATAAACAGAACACTAAACATTGAATAGTGCAGTAACAGTCATAAAGATCACTTTGAGAAAGACAGGGGCTGGGATCTGTGTGGTAGGGGACAGCCTTGAGCCCCAGATCCAGAGGCAGACAGACAGAGGCCCCAGGCTCTGGTGTGAAGATGGGCTGGGTAGATACATCCCTGGCCTGTCCATCAAAGCTTCAGCGCAGGGAGGAACCGAGGACGAAAAAAGACGTGTTTTTGTCTCCGTCTCCCTTGGTTAGGAAAACAATCACAGGATCTGTGGTCCCTCAATGTCCCCAACAGCTGGACAGACACCTGTTACTTCAGAATAGATTTTTTTAATACATTTATTTCGGATTGTAAGCCTTTTTCACCCAATTTGGAAGCCAATTGCACCCAACCTCTTGTCCAGCTGTCCCCTGGTGCTGCTGTGGAGGGTCCGTCGCACAAGAGTCGGCGTTGGCGATCCGGAAGAGTGCTACACCCCCGCAGAACTCTCTGGGGTCAACATGGCCCCCCCACCATCCTTCTACCTCACCTCTGACATACTGTAAACACCCAGCATCCAGCATGGTTCTGATAAGCTCTTCTACCCAAAACAACGAAAAATGTCCTCCAGTCTTATTCTAAATTAATTTAAAGTTCAACCTTCGACTTTTTTTTGTCCATGGGAGGGCAATCAATTTTGCAGCAAGAGTGAAAAGACGACAACAGCATGGACATCCATACAGAATAGAATCACTCGTCAGCCCTGTCATACGCATTTAAAGTCTCAAGAATCTTAAGTGCTGTAAAAAAAAAAAAGAAGAGGATAGGAATCAGTTTCCTATATAATTGAGACGGGGGGAAGTACAGAGAAGGGTGGACAGATAAAGGGAGATGTGGGTCAAAAGGGAGACCAAAATTCATCCTGGGCTGCCTGAGGGGTGGGTGATATCAGGGGCGGGTGATACCCGGAGTCACTCTATCTCCCAGACCGAACCCTAGGAGGTGAGACAGCGGCGTGTCTCTCCTACGGTGCCAGTAGGCCGTGCTCCCTGGTCCCTGGTTCGGGCCAGTCTGAGCAGGCCGGCCGACGGCTCGGGCCTGGGCTCTAATGACGGCTGTAATGGCCGCCCTGGCACCCTGTAATCACCCCAGCGGTGCAGGAGACAGCCCCACTCATTAGCGCAGGACAGGACCCAGCCACGCCGGGCGGGAGCGGCCCCCCGGGGCTCTGGTCCTTACCTATGCCACCGAGAGGGCGAGGAAGCCGAGCTGACCCCAGATCAGCGACTACAGCGTAGTCACGGCGGGCTGGGAGTCAGCTCCAGTCATTAGAACGGTCCAGGCCCTGTGTTTCCCTGTCGAGGTAAAGCGCACTTACCTTCTCATTACCCCGGCTCGACCTCTGCCGGACCGTGACCTATGACCTCTAGGTACCCCCCCGGCTACGTTCCAGTCAGTCTCGAGGCTGTGACGTCGTCCCCGTGTGGACATTCCACAGGTGGGGGATGCCATTGCCAGGTTAAGGCAAGGGTCATCTCTGTGACCCTATGACCTCTTACATGGCTTTAGCGTGAGGTCCCTCGGGCACAGTTCTAGATACCCTCCTAAATACTAATTTACACCATTAGGGGTATAAAGCTGACCCAAGGTCAAGGGCTTTCAACATGTGGTGGTACTGTTTTATATATTGTTTGTGTTGATGGTGTAAATAACACAACAGGCGGACTAATAGTTTACGAGGAGCCGAGCCCTCTCTTTATTATTCCTGTTCACATCATTGACGAAGAACTTCCTGATTCAGTTCGGAGCTGCTCAGTCTGCCACTGAGAGGTAAGGTGCAAACTGGAAGTAGACTTTCCATCATTGTGTGAGTGGAGGTGGTTACACTAGTCCAAGGACTTTCAAAACCCTTTAGGGCATACGCCCCCTTTTTAACAACCAACAAAATGGCAAAAAATCACAGAACCCATTCTATAGTTCTATAGCGTAGAAAATGTTACCATAAAATGTTTACTGAATTTGTCTTCTGTAAAGTAGTTATGTTTCGTGGGACTTTGGGCATGAAAAGGACCACCACCACCAGATGAGAGCTAGTTAACTTTCCCTTTGGCTGTATTCACCCCAACAAGTACTGGGGTTGTCAGATTATTACAATATGCTGATCTTTTTTTATTACACACAGCTTGTCCACACACACACTACAGTATATCTCTATGCGCTATTCTAATGTTTCAGTCACAGCACCGCTATCTAGTTATGTAGCGAATGAGTGGCCTTCTGGATTATAGTAACACTGCTAAAAATATCTTCCTTAGGAAAAATAAAGTGCTTCAAAGATAGATAGAGAGAGAGAGAGAGAGAAAGAGAGAGAGAGTGTGGTATCATGATGTAACTGGTAATCTAAGTCTGAATGGTTGGTTTCGAAACACTGGTGAGGTCGAGAACAGAACAGTCAAGAGATGGCAGTGTCGTCCGCCATCTCCATGGCGACTAGTTAGTCCGAATGTCACCGGCGTCTCCGGGTACAACTTCCTGGTTGACGAGCGAAATGGCAGCAGGCAGGACGTTGCAGAGCCTGACCGCAGTGCGGGGTGATGTCATTAGAGGCTGAGCGACTTGCGGACGATCTGTTGGGCGAGGGAGTAGAACTGTTCACGGTCCTCACGCCACATCTTTGAGGCGTCCACGTTGGCGCCGCTCTCATCGTTGGGCTCTGGAGGGGAAGGAAAGAGAGAAGGTTTACATGCTAATATAAACACAGAAGGTTAACATGCTAATATAAACACAGAAGGTTAACATGCTAATATAAACAGAGAAGGTTTACATGCTAATATAAACAGAGAAGGTTTACATGCTAATATAAACAGAGAAGGTTTACATGCTAATATAAACAGAGAAGGTTAACATGCTAATATAAACAGAGAAGGTTTACATGCTAATATAAACAGAGAAGGTTTACATAATAATATAAACAGAGAAGGTTAACATGCTAATATAAACAGAGAAGGTTTACATGCTAATATAAACAGAGAAGGTTAACATACTAATATAAACAGAGAAGGTTTACATGCTAATATAAACAGAGAAGGTTTACATGCTAATATAAACAGAAGGTTAACATGTTAATATAAACACGGAAGGTTTACATGCTAATATAAACAGAGAAGGTTAACATACTAAAATAAACAGAGGTTAACATACTAAAATAAACAGAGAAGGTTAACATACTAATATAAACAGAGAAGGTTTACATGCTAATATAAACAGAGAAGGTTAACATGCTAATATAAACAGAGAAGGTTAACATACTAATATAAACAGAGAAGGTTAACATACTAAAATAAACAGAGAAGGTTAACATACTAATATAAACAGAGACGGTTTACATACTAATATAAACAGAGACGGTTAACATACTAATATAAACAGAGAAGGTTAACATGCTAATATAAACAGAGAAGGTTAACATACTAATATAAACAGAGAAGGTTAACATACTAGAGGGTTAACATGCTAATATAAACAGAGAAGGTTAACATGCTAATATAAACAGAGAAGGTTAACATACTAAAATAAACAGAGAAGGTTAACATACTAATATAAACAGAGACGGTTTACATACTAATATAAACAGAGAAGGTTAACATACTAAAATAAACAGAGAAGGTTAACATACTAATATAAACAGAGAAGGTTAACATGCTAATATAAACAGAGAAGGTTAACATACTAATATAAACAGAGAAGGTTAACATACTAATATAAACAGAGAAGGTTAACATACTAATATAAACAGAGAAGGTTAACATGCTAATATAAACAGAGAAGGTTAACATACTAATATAAACAGAGAAGGTTAACATACTAATATAAACAGAGAAGGTTAACATGCTAATATAAACAGAGAAGGTTAACATACTAATATAAACAGAGAAGGTTAACATGCTAATATAAACAGAGAAGGTTAACATACTAGAGAAGGTTAACATACTAATATAAACAGAGAAGGTTAACATACAAGAGAAGGTTAACATACTAATATAAACAGAGAAGGTTAACATACTAGAGAAGGTTAACATACGAATATAAACAGAGGTGGTTAACATCCTGTACTACTAATGTCAGACCAAACAAGTCCAAGATGAGGAAATGAAGCGATTGAGGTCATATTTGCAAAAATGAATGTAATTCTTTAATTTACTTCTTCTCACTTAATCCCTTCTTCTTCTGACTTAACTGTCTCCGTGCCCTGGAGAACAAGGTCATGAGCGAGTCTCTTCGGGGGTTAAGGGAAGGATGGTTTTCTGAGATTCCTCCCGAGTGACCTCAGACTCCCGAGGTGGAGGGAGGAGGAGGAGGTGCCACAGGGCAGGGAGTCTTCCGGCCCGGCCCGGCTCCAGCAGCTAGAACCCTACACTGCCCCGACCCGGTCTCCCCACCCGCGGTCCTGTCACCGCCACCATTCTCAAACCCGCTCTTTTGTGTGGAACCGACATCTGATAGCAAATGGTAGCAGACAGGGAACTCCCTGGGATTGACCTCCCTCCACTTGGAGCGCGCGTGCACGTGCGCACGCACACACACACAGGCACACACACACACACACACACGCACGCACCTGCTAGCATGCTGACGACGGAGAGCAGGATCTTCTCGACGCTCTGCACGGGGCTCCATCTCTCGGCGCTGCTCTCGTAGCCCATGGGGTCGTCCCCGGGCGCGTGCAGGATGGAGATACACACACGGCCGTCTGGGTAGACTGGAGACAACAAGAGGACAGCATTATCTATAGACACAGACACACAGTTACACGACAGTACAGATAGATGAAGGCCTTTATGAACCAAAGGAGTAGGGCTGTGCTCGACTCTGAATTTTGCCCGTCGAATCAGATTCTCCTGCCCTAAAGATTTGTTTATGGCGTTTCTGCTTTATTAGAAAGGAGAGTGAGGATATAGGCAGGAAATGCGGGAGAGAGAGAGAGAGAGCGAGAGAGAGAGAGAAAGAGAGAGACATGTAAGACATACAGCGCATGGCCCAGGCCGGATTCGATCCCAGGCTGCTGCGGTGAGGCAAAGCCTTTGTGGTAGGCGCCTTAACCCGGTGAGCCACTGTGGCGCCCGCCAGATTCGCCTGTTCAAACCAGAGATTTGACGAATCGTTCCTCCTTTTTTTTTTTCTTCATAGGTCTAAAACGAATGATTGGCCTGTCCCACTGTCCCATATACATCAAAAGGCAGGTGAGTGGTCTTAGCCCACCAGCACATCTTGACAGTAGAGAAAAAAAAAAAAAGATTGCTAAACTTAAAGTCTCCGACTGATGCCAACTAAGCAACATAGTAGGGTTGGGCGACAGGACTAGAGATGTAACGGTATGAAGTTTTCATATTACGATTATAGTGACCAAAATGAACACGGTTATCAGTATTATTACGGTATTATAAAATATGCTGACATTTTTCCAAAACTACCGATACACAAATTTCATGTGTGTACATACATCATCATTTCACCAAGCTTTATATTGAAAACCACAAATAAAATTTGCAGCACTATACACCTTAAAATAATGCCTCTTGGAGACTGTTGGCAGCTTTGGTTGATACCAGTACTAGAGCGAAGTCAGGGAGCGCAAAACAGGGCAGTGCAAAGCAGACATGCTAAATGCCTGTTCCTATTCCCAAACTCACACAGCCTACGTATCTATTCCCAAACTCACACAGCCTACGTTCCTATTCCCAAACTCACACAGCCTACGTTCCTATTCCCAAACTCACACAGCCTACGTTCCTATTCCCAAACTCACACAGCCTACGTTCCCATTCCCAAACTCACACAGCCTACGTTCCCATTCCCAAACTCACACAGCCTACGTTCCTATTCCCAAACTCACTCAGCCTACGTTCCTATTCCCAAACTCACTCAGCCTACGTTCCCATTCCCAAACTCACACAGCCTACGTTCCCATTCCCAAACTCACACAGCCTACGTTCTTATTCCCAAACTCACACAGCCTACGTTCCTATTCCCAAACTCACACATCCTACGTTCCTATTCCCAAACTCCCACAGCCTACGTTCCCATTGCCAAACTCACACAGCCTACGTTCCTATTCCCAAACTCACACATCCTACGTTCCTATTCCCAAACTCACACAGCCTACGTTCCTATTCCCAAACTCACACATCCTACGTTCCTATTCCCAAACTCACACAGCCTACATTCCTATTCCCAAACTCACACATCCTACGTTCCTATTCCCAAACTCACACAGCCTACGTTCCTATTCCCAAACTCACACAGCCTACGTTCCTATTCCCAAACTCACACAGCCTACGTTCCTATTCCCAAACTCACACAGCCTACGTTCCTATTCCCAAACTCACACATCCTACGTTCCTATTCCCAAACTCACACAGCCTACGTTCCTATTCCCAAACTCACACAGCCTACGTTCCTATTCCCAAACTCACACAGCCTATGTTCCTATTCCCAAACTCACACAGCCTACGCCAATAAGTACACGAGAGACAATTTAAAGACTAAGAGAGATCAAGGTACTAGACACAAACCTCAGAGCACTAAAGCTGCGCTAAACGTGGGATGAGATGAGGAGGGTTCTCTCTCTCTCTGATGTCAGATGAAGCGGATCCTCTGGTACTGGATCCATCTTGTTGTTTTAAAAGCCTGATGTTTCTTTGCTCCCTGTTTGATTTATGGTTAGCCTAAAGGTCTTAAGGCCTTAAATAAGTAACAAAAACAACAAAAGATTATAAAAGATTAAAACAGCAATATTTTGGACTTGTAAGAATGTCATAGACTACAGGTCATAGACTACAGTACTACAGATTTATTCTTCAACATAGTGGGTTCATCTCAGGTGGCGTCTTAATTCTGTCATGTCGGCTATGAAAATGGCGCCACAGTGCCTTCTGCAATAGAATTACGGCCAACACTAAGTTATGAGGGGGTGACCTGATGTCGTAATATAAACCATATAATTAGGAAACAGTCTATTTTATGAATGTTAAATATAGCCTATTTTTTGTCTAACAAGCTTGGTGATTGCTCGACCAATAGAATCTTGGTCGGACAAGAGTATTTTGACCATCATCATCAAAGTAGCCCTACATTTATTCCTGTAGTAGTCTAATCTTTATAGCCTCTGCAGTTTGTCTGTTGTTACTTCAGGAAGTTTTAACAGACCGACTGATGGACAGAGGAGCCTGAGAGAGAGAGAGAGAGAGAGAGAGAGAGAGAGGGTGAGAGAGAGAGAGGGTGAGAGAGCCCAGCGCTCAATCCTACTATCACTTTCAGGGCTGTAAAATGGCCTTCTGTGTTTAGGTCATTTAACTGTACAGTAGCAGAGGCGCGCGTCGTCGTTTTCAAAATGCTCCCGTTTCGCTCGTCCCCACAACAACAGAACCCGGGGAAAACGATAAAGGAAACCGCCGCTTACGGACTTTTCAATAGTCTGCAGATGCAGTCCCTGAAAAGCTGCTGTCCTGTGTGCGTGTCGCCAGGTACAAACGTGACCAGAGGATCCCGTTTTCGGCCGAAAATGGCATCGTGTAACCCAGACCTTAGAGTATGTTAGAATATAACAAATTCGGTAGGATATTTGAATTAAAGAACACAGCCTGTTTGTGGTCACAAACTCACCAGGGCTGATATCTCACAAACAGAATAAATGACCACAGTATTTTCATCACTTCGACAGGCGTGTTGCAGATGTTATCAACCTTCAGGGCCAGGCAGTAGCTCTATGGCCACGCCAGCCTGCCCGAGACAGACACACCAGGGTCGACCTCAACGTGACTGTCTCAGTCATCTGATAGCTCCTCCATCTCCCAGACCCGCCAAGGCCGCCGGGCTGATAAAAGCCCGCTAACAGGAAGCCCCTTATCTCTCCGCTGCTCCGGCACACGGCACTTCACAGCCCTCAGACCCAGAACACCTTGATGGGGAATGTTAGAAGGTTACAGTAGCAGAGCAGGTAACCACAGGGCTCTCACCGGGCCATCAGGGCTAGGGGTAAAGGGCTTGTTTGGTGTGTGTGTGTGTGTGTGACTCCACAAGGGTTCATTCTGTTAAACCTCGCCCCTAACTGGCTGTGGACCTACCCAAACAGCAATGCTACAGCTACTGTATATGTAACAGTTCAGACCGCTTTGGCCTATGGTAGCCAAAAAGACAACAACCTACTTGGATAAAACAAGAGAGGATAAACCACCAACCAAGCTGTCTCTGTAGCAGGTGGTCGATAGCTTATCTGTCTTACGGGTGGTGGAGAGCGCAGTGCTAATTTTAAGTCCTCGCCGTAAGTAACACCTTGTCCGTTCTCACATTTGTCACATTTGACAAACGCACACTGCGCGCAGACAAACCGTGCGCGCGCAGCCCATTTCTCAGAGCAGCCGTCTGGCTTCGTGCCAGGCCTGTGTCGCGGTCGCCGCGTTAAGAGTGCGTGTTCCCGTCCCGAGTCCCGGCTGTTTAGCCGACGCGTGAGAAACATCAGAGGCAACAACACACCTAGTCCTCTAATCAGCCCCACGGAGCCGGCTCCAGGCCCCTGAGATCAACACACAACACCACTCTCTTATTTACCCTCCCAGCTAATGCACCTGGGCCCCGGCCTAGCCTGCGCCCAAACAGACAGACAGACAGACAGACAGGACGACAAACACACACACCAGCACTCTCGTCCTCCTCATCGCCACAAAGGAAACTGGAGAAGGATGAATCACCAATGCTACAATAGTATGGCATTAAAAAAAAAAAACACACACAAAAAAACAGTCATCATTGTGTTGAACAGGATTTTAAACAAGGAAGTAAAGGACTGGGCCTGGCTCTAATAACTAGAACACGCTATTTTTAGTTTGCTATTCTTGCACTTTATCTGAAACACTAGATTATGCTCTTACATTACATTACATTACAGTCATTTAGCAGACGCTTTTATCCAAAGCGACTAACAATAATTGCATTTAACGTAGGAAGAGCCAATGTACTACTACTTGCCAGAACTCACAAGTGCATCTTCTTTCTAAAACAAACAAGTGACTAAGAGCATAATCTAGTGCTGAAGGCAAAGTGCAAGAATCACAATCTAAAGTACAGTGCAATATAATATAATAAGTGCTTAGGTGGGAGGATTGTTGTAGTACTTCTTGAAGAGATGAGTTTTGAGCCTGCGACGAAAGATGGGCAGCGACTCTGCTGTCCTGACATCAGTGGGCAGTTCATTCCACCACTGCGGGGCCAGGACAGAGAAGAGCCGTGACCGTGTCGATCGACCGCAGGAGCCTCGGAGTGACGGGGCAACCAGTCGCCCTGAGGTAGTCTCTACTAGGTACTCTTAGTCACTCGTTTAGAAAGGAGACACACTTATGAGTTCTGCTGAGTAGTAGTACACCAACTACCTACTTTAAATGCAATTATTTGAAGTCGCTTTGGATAAACGCACCTGCTGAATGACTGTGATGTGATGTACAGCGTTTCTGTAGAGCCAGGGCTTCACTTACTGTTGGGGTGGAACATCTCGCAGGTGAACCTCATCTTGGGGGGGCTGAGGGGGTAGTCCGAGGGGAAGCTGAGGATGGCGGGGAACACGCCGCCCTCGAAGCACGTGTCCTCAGGGCCCCTGGCGAGGGAAAGCACACGCGCGGGTTTATTGACTATTTTGTACTTTTTTGTAGATTGTGTTGTCTGTAGCGCACTGTCCGGTCTTGTTCTTGGACTGTCGGGCACCAACAGATCGAGGCAAATTCTTCGTAGGTGCAAGCCTACTTGGCCAGATAAGATCTGAATCGGACATGGTTGTATAAGCCCCAATAGCATAATAAGATATATAGATCTGAAATAAGACAGTAGATATTACTTTTTAATAGCATATCTCGTCTTCAGCATTTAATAGTTTCATACTTGATATGCCAAAATATTACAGTATAACTACACCAATCAAGGTAAAATGACAAACAATTTCCATAAATTACAAAATATATCTATATACTGTATACACACATCTATATACCTACAAACGCCATGGAGTTGTTCTTTGTCTACACAACAGGAAAATCAAGTATTCACTTGGGCTTGTTTCCTCAATCAAGGGCTCTCCTCTGGAATACTAACCAACAACATGAGAGCCAATCACCTCTCTTAATCTAATCTCCTTACGAGTTCAAACCTGGCTGGCCCAGGACCACTTCCATGTTTTGATCGGCAAAGCCGTACGCACTTGAATAAACCCCCGCCTAATCCTCCAGCCACTGATCAGCTGATTTACAGCTGCTCCTGATGATCCCCCCCCCCCCCCCCCCCGATGATCTGCCCCCTTTCCTCCTGATGACAGAACCGTGTGTGTGAGCCTCGCTGTAGAAGCACGCTCATGATCGCCCACTCTCAGGCATCCATTTTTCCTTGTGACTTACTTTCTGACCCAAACTCTCAGGCGCTCTCATCTCTGGATGCCGGGGAAAGTCAGACAGCTGTTGCCGCTCCTTTCGTGTGTGTGTGTGTGTGTGTGTGTGTGTGTGTGTGTGTGTGTGTGTGTGTGCGTGTGTGTGTTTGGGATCAACCGATTATCAACCTATCGGCATTGTATGAATAGTACGTTAGTATGAATAGTATGTTAGTATGAATAGTACGTTAGTATGCCATTTCAAACATGGCTTGGCACAGAGGAACACGTTTGCAGATGGTAGCAGCAGCTTTCAGCATTTTATGAGCATATTTACTTGTATAAAAATGACCAGATCAAATCAGAAATATGAATTTGTCTTAAATTCTTGCTAGGTGATGAGGGTGATATCGTAGACAAATATACAGTATAACAGCTAGTTGCTACTTGAAACATTAACATAAAACTGTTAGATTTCAAAACCGTAATTGTTTGTTATCTAGACCTACAAATTAAGCAACATTAAATTTACGTACAGCAACTAGTTTGGCTTGATCTACAGCTAGCTAGACAGCCAATGTTTTGCTGTAATAAATGACACATAACCATGCGTTAGCCTGGGCCCCCACTTTTAACTCTCTCTCTTTCTCTAAAGCCTCATTGCAGATGGATGCACTGAAAGTGCAGTATGAGAGTATCACACCCAACCCACACCGGGGATGGCAGTCTGCCACCTGCAGAGAAGGGGTCCGCATGGGAGGAACACAGGCAACACTACAACAACAAGTACAAACACTTCAGGAAACCACACAGAAGAAATCAGAAACAAAGAAATTAATTAAAATTAGTTAATTAACCTTATGCTTAAAGGGCATTTCAAGTTTTGTGGTAATGTTTCCACATTTTTATACAAAGATTTTTTATTTTTTACTGCAAATCCGTATCGGTTATCAGTCTCCTTGATTACTAATAATCGGTATTAGCCCTGAAAAAAACATACTGGTCTACCCCTAGTATGTGTGTGTGTGTGTGTGTGTGTGCGTGTGTGTTTGTGTCCTCCTCTGCATTGTCCAGGTGTAAATATCAGCGGTTATTGCACCATGAGGAATGCTCTCCTCTGCTCCGGTTGGTCTTTTTCCCAGGGTGTTGCATAAAGCACACGGGCGACTCCAACAACACCAATTGAAGGGTTAGCCATGACCACAATTACAGTAAGGACAAGAGCAAACCCTTACAAAGTGGGGTCTCAAAAACAAACAAGCATTTCAGTCAAGTGTACGCCTGTAGGCCTATAAGTAATGTGTCTAGACTTCCACAGCAGAACTATGCGGCTATGTGTTCACACAACAATCTGAATACCTGTAGTCTCCCCATTTATCTAACGCTCTACCTGAAAATTTGAAACATATCCAGCAGTGATTTACTTGTTCAATACAAAGTGAAGAGAATTAGAGTCACGCTTGTACGATTTACAGCCATTTAGGATCAACCTGTCATGACTCGTGACATGAGAAGAGGGACACCTAGAGCTCATGAATCTACATTACAACTATGTCAGTCATTCACATATATTACCTCCTAACCATCAAACAGCCCCAAGCCCTCGACCTGAAACAACCAGGGTGTGCTCGTCTTTCTGTGCTGAGCGGTCGTGGGAATTCCCCCATAAAATCCTTCATATCTAGACTGATCATTTACCATTTTAACAACCACATGACATGAGTAACAGTAGACACGAGAGGCTAGACAGACTGTATAAGTCAACTCGCAAAACACTTCGCATTGACCTTAATCTTGCATTAGTCCCAATTTGTTAAAACATGTTATAATGTCGCACTTACATGATCAGCGCCTCCCATTCAAAGAAGTTTTCTTCATTAGCTGGACCTACCAACATGTAAGAACAAGATGTGAGCTCAGTAACCATACAACACTTTCATGAGTTAATGATCCAAAACGAGTTTAGTGCACTGATTCTTGATAATGGCCGTGTCCGAAATGCATACTACCTGCTACTTGCTATATAGTAGGCACTATAAAGTAGGCATACTACATACTATATAGTACCTACTATATAGTAGGCGAAATACAGTATGCACAGTTTTGATGTAGCATGTTACATCTCGCCTACTATATAGCAAGTAGTATGCATTTCGGACACGGCCAATGTCACTACTTTGATCTCTTAAGGAACTTGTTTGCTAATATGATCCCAATCTTACCTGCTACAATCCCCTCGGGTGGATTCAATGTCAGCTCTGCAAGTGATTCATGTGAACATAAAAAACAACAACAAAAGCATAGTTTCAGTCAAATGCCAACAAGTGATTCTCTTGGATGCCTGGATAAGGTTGCAGTGTAGCAAAACCCAACCAGGTTAGGAAAGGCTAGCTAATGTTAGCTTGGGCTAGCTAATGCTAGCTTGAATTAGCTGATGACGAGTAGCTAGCTAGCATGCTAAGCTAGCTATCTGTCGGTATTTGGGAGCTTATCAGCAATACGTAACTAACTACAGCTCTGAAGTAGCCAACTCACGCTTATATTCAGCCATCAGTCTTTTCAATGCAGTGCCAGCCATTGTGTCGAATAGGAAAAGAGAAAATAAAAACAAGTATTTTGTTGACAGCGCAGCTGTAGAGACAGCTACACGTTCCCAGAGTACTTCCGGGTTGGGAAAGCAGACGTCATGTTGGTGTCTCTTCTGGAGGGGGCGGGGCCTCTTCTGGAGGGGGCGGGGCTAGCCATACAAGGGAGAGGTTGAGAGCGTGGAGCTTTTAGGGTGAGAGTTTAGGATAACAGCCAAGGATGCATAGATATCTAACACAATAAAGACCAACTCTCTGTATCTGTGATCTGGATCTATAGTCCTGTTTGCGTTTTCCTCACACTGTCGACCTGACAGCATTCATATTTGACTTATAGCATTGGTCCTGGGCAGACGGTGACGGGGCCAGATTTTTTTAAAATTAATTTACGTTTTGGGAAATTTATTTTTGGTAGCTCAGGAGGTAGGGCAGCCACCAGGAGGTAGACCAGCCGGCTGGGGATTGAAAGATCCCCGGTTCAATCCTAGCTCCCGGCAGAGTATTGAAATGTGCTTGAGCCCCAAAGACACTGAACCCCAAATTGCTTGTGGGTGGCACAATATCTCGGTGCGTTACACTGTCCAAGGGCTGGATTGATTTGATTTTATTAAATTCATGCTTGCAGTGGAGCCAAAGGCCCACTGAAAAACGGCAGCATTTTACAATGCATAAAAAAGGTTAAAAAGAAAACAGACAATAACTTAAACACTACACTAGACAAAAAAAGTTAGGGAGTGACGATTTGGGAAGAGATCCAATCCCGGAAAGTCGTGTCTCACGCTGGAAAAAACTGAACAAAGGCAATGAGAGCGCATAGAAAGTCATTCAATAGCTTTGTCCCTCAGTCTAGTAGATGTGTCCTCCAGGAGTATGAGGTTGGAAACTCTAGAGAAATGGTTATAATAATGCATTACACTTTAACTAAACCCATTCGATTTTAGTAAACTAAATCTACTGTGTTTAGTCAACTTAAATCTTAATGCTATTTAGTCAACTAAATCTAGACTAAAACTAAAACAATTCAGACGACTAAAATATGACTAAAACTAAATAGCATTTTAGTCAAAAGACTTAAATCTAAATCAGAATTTTCTGTCAAAATTAACACTGGTTCAACTGGACGTATCTGCTTTGGCTCTCTCTCTCTCCTGTATGTAATTGAAGTGACATCGTGACACCCATCACAATGTTATAGATTACATGTCATAAGTATGACACAAACTGGGATGACCCATGGCAGGTTCTGTTTTGTCTTAGCATGCTGCTTGGCTAACCCAGGGAGCATCTCAAGAGCAGAACTGTATTTCCATTTGTTGCAATAAATACTTAATGTCATGAGTGTTCCTGACCGAAATGAAGTTAGTTTAAAGTGTGACAGCATTGGAGCTAATTGTTAGCTAATGTTATGCCATGGACTATGTCCAGTCTTGCCGTTTTGGGAGGAGATCAGTGATGAGCATGGCATAGATCCAACTGGGACCTGCGACCTTCAGTTTGAGAGAATAATAAATGTGTAGGCTATAACAATAAGGCATCGGGTGGACAGGATTAGGTGAGTTCCTGGAGGAGCTTGCCACCTTCATCGGCAACAGCACAGCCACCCAGGAGCTGTTGGAGTGCATCTCTGAGCAATTCACCGCTATGTTCAAACACAAGGCCTTCCACCACTGGAAAACAAGCAAGGGCCTGGATGAGATGGAGTTCAGTGAGGCTGAGAGCCACACCAACGACCTGGGCTCTGAGTACCAGCAGTACCAGCAGTACCAGGACGCCACCAGAGGAGGGTGAGTTTGAGGAGGGCGAGGAGGACATTGGTTGAAGTGTTTAACTACCCCCCCCCCCCCCCCCCCCCCCGTGTCTTCCTTCTCCCGTGTTCTGTTGACCTGTTCAACTCTGTCCGATGGTAGTAACCTATGACTCATACAATCACATTCCTGTTATCTACCATGCATGCTTATAACAGACATATATTCATGTATTATTATAACAGATCATTATGAGGTATATTGAGTGTGATGATAAAGATAGAACATGGTTCATTTCTCTCTGGGGAAGTTATATTTTGAGATAACGCTAATAAAAATATTGGTGATTAAGGAAGACATTTGATAAAGGACTACTGGATTTGAGGTACAGTAAGACTGACAACAAAAATACATTGAAAAGTTACAATTGTATAATTTTCAAGTTAACATTGAATGTACAAAAAGTCAATATACATGTTGATTAACAATTACTACATTTCTCCCCCTGCCAGTATGGTAAAACAGATGCATTTTGGGTAGCACAGCTGTTCGTTTGTTCCAAATCCTGCTTCCAACGACAGATAATTATGAAATGCTCATACAACAAAAGTGTGCTTGTCCATGCACTGTACAGTATACTCTTGCTATGGTTCTCAAGAGAGATGGGACACAAACTTCAAAAGGTGCATACAGGTACATAAAGGCCAGATTTTGTACCAGTATGCATGTTCATCAGTAAAAAAAAAAACACAAAAAACAACAAATAAACACTAGAAATTAGTTATTAAAAAAGAAAAGAAAAAAAGATAAGTAAAGCATAATTTCATGATCCTTTAAAAAGGCCATTTCTAAATCTTGCCAAGCGTGACCATTATGTACAGTTTCCTCCTGGACCGGCCAGACTCCCCTCGGTCAGTCTCTGTTCAGTCTGTCAGGAATCTCTGGAGGGTCAAACAAAGTCATTGTCTTGGATCATTCAGTTTCTGTACACTATGTGCAATCCATACCATAATATGCTTCAGAATAAAACATTTGAAATGTAAATAAAGTCATCATATTTACAATAACAACAGAAACAGGAAATTCTGAGAACAATTTCAATATGGAGTTGAGAATGTTAGGAGCGAGTACTCCTGCCCTTTTCCACCAAAAGAACTCTGGCTCGTGAACCGGTTGGTTTCAAAATTCCTGGAACCTTGGTTCTGTCCAGAGAACGGGCCCGCGTTTCGACCAGTTTTGAGCCGAACCGTTGTACGCCAGCCCACGCCCATGATGTCATCACGGTTCGCACTGAAAAACCTACTATTTTGTGGTGCCGGTTCGGAACCAGCTTTCGGGTTCCCGAACTCATTTCTTTTTGGTCGAAATGCTCGGAACCATTCTAAATTAGGTTCACGAACCGGCACCGAACCGGTTCCCTCTTGGTGGAAAAGGCCTAGAGTGACTGAACACATGCACTAGACTAGTCATGCCAATGCGACTGTCGGGAACTCATACAGTAAATAGATGGATGGACTGCACTTATATAACACTTTTATCCAAAGTGCTTTACAATGGCCTCTCATTCACCAATTCACACACACATTCACACACCGATGGCGGCAGCTGCCATGCAAGGTGCTGCACATTGGGTACGTCCTGAGACACAGCCACCCCAGTAGCCTCCAGACAGAATGTTCAGTTACAGAAACTCAACGACGAGTGATAAGATACTGAGAATAAGCAAACATCATGGAGCAAAGATTCTTGGGCTGAAGTGAGTCACCCTCCAAGGTCACTAAGCAGGCAGGCAGACCAGAGAGATAGACTATCAGTCAAACAGACGGACAGACAGAAGATAGACAGGAAATAGACTATCAGTCAAACAGATGGACAGAAAGACAAACAGACAGGAGATAGACTATCAGTCAAACAGACAGACAGACAGACAGACAGACAGGCAGACAGACAGACAGACAGACAGACAGACAGACAGACAGACGACAGACAGACACAGACAGACAGAACAACAGACAGACAGACAGTTCCCTCTGTCTGGTGATTCTAGAAGATGTCAGGAGTTTGGAAAAGAAGTGCAGAGATGAGAGATTAACTCAATGGTAACGTTAATTAAATACAATGCTTTTAGAAGAAAATTCAATACAAGTTTTATTGTGTGATGTTAGAATTTAAAGTGAAACAGTATTGACCCAAACACGGGCAGTCAAGGCCACACACCAGCTGCAGAGAGCCATTAGTGCCAAGGTGAAGGAGGACCTCCTAGACCCTGGTCTAGGATCAGTTTCTACAGCTACAGAGAGCTGTTCGTGCCAGGGTGAAGGACCTTCTAGACCCTGGCCTAGGATCAGTTTCTACAGCTACAGAGAGTCATTAGTGCCAGGGTGAAGGACCTCCTAGACCCTGGCCTAGGATCAGTTTCTACAGCTACAGAGAGCCATTCGTGCCAGGGTGAAGGACCTCCTAGACCCTGGTCTAGGATCAGTTTCTACAGCTACAGAGAGTCATTAGTGCCAGGGTGAAGGACCTCCTAGACCCTGGCCTAGGATCAGTTTCTACAGCTACAGAGAGCCATTCGTGCCAGGGTGAAGGACCTCCTAGACCCTGGTCTAGGATCAGTTTCTACAGCTACAGAGAGTCATTAGTGCCAGGGTGAAGGACCTCCTAGACCCTGGTCTAGGATCAGTTTCTACAGCTACAGAGAGCCATTAGTGATCAGTTTCTCTCCTAAAATCCAAGCCTCAACCACATGTGACCGGATTCAAGAACCCTACATCAGTGTCCCCACACAGGGCTACCAGACTACCAGTGCGCCCTACTCCCAGAGGCCAGGAGGGCAGGGGGCATACCTGGGGCTGGGGAAGGGCTGGGAGGAGGAGGTGGTGGTGGAGGAGGTGGAGGAGGTGCTGGAGGAGTGTGCTTCTAAGAGAAAAGGGCATCAATACCTGCGGGGGTGAGGACCAGGGCCTGGAGCAGGTCAGACAGCGACACGATCCCCCTCACCACATCCTCCCTGTCCACCAGCACCAGACGGTGGACCTGGGTAGAGGGGAGGGGGGGCAGGGGGGGGGGGTTATTATGAGGTCATCTCTATAGGTTATCAAAAGACCAGGGCGGTGTTACCTCAGCTTCGGCAATGCGGTTTATAATGGTCTCCAGAGTCTCGTGGGGGAGGCACTTCAACACCCCCTCAACGCAGCACGCCCTGGTGTCAATCACCTCCCTCATCGTCATGTTCAGGTTGTTGTAGTTCTTCTGGGCCGCCAGGTTCTAAGACAACGACAACGTCTTTAGTCACATCCTGACCAGCTCTGTTGGATGATAGATGTAGTTCAATACTGCAGTTACAAGATACTCATTGTTACCCAATGTTATGTGACTGTTGGTATATGTACATGATTTAAAAATATATATTTTGACTAATTTCTCTAGTACCGTGACTGCTGGACTACTTGAGGGCTTTTCTGATGATGACTGGGATGTACAATCAGTTCACTTACTCTAAACAAATGTACAGTAACACTTTATTTGAAGGGGTGTGCATAAGACTGACATGACACTGTCATAATAATGATATGACACATGAAGAATCGTTATGAATGTTTGTCTGTTGTCATTTAGTGTCATTTGGTCAATTATGTCATTTTTAATGCAATGTTGACATTGTTTGAGAAGTCTTTGTTATGACAATTTCACATTAACCAAGATGACATAAGCTGTCTTAAACATGACATACTGTAGCAGGTCTAATTACAGTATCAGACTTATTAGACTATTTACTATTTAGATTTATGGGTTAACATTAAACTGTCATATGTGGTTGGGTTTGACATTGGCTGTCATGAGACCATTATAATCACGTCATAAATATTTCCCTTGACCTGAACTACAGTGGTACAATTTGACTGTCATAAAGATATCATTGTGTTGTATTACACTGTTATAATATAATTTGACGTAATGTTAACGTAATGTTATCTTTATGACAAGATCAAAATGTAACACTTTAGTTCAGGTCAAGAAAATTATTCATGACATGTTAGAAAATAATTTGACAGTGTAATAACACTTAATGACATTTTAATGACTAGTCCAAATTGACCCACTGTAGTTGAGGTCATAAGGTTATGACATCTTGGTTAATGTGAAGCTGTCATAACAAAGACATCTCAAACAATGTCAACTTTGCATTAAAAATTACATAACTGACCGAATGATACTTAATGACAAGTCATATTGTAAACATTCATAAAGATTCTTCATGTGTCATGTCATTTCATGTCATGTCAGTCTTATGCACACCCCTTAAAATAATGTGTTACCAAATGTACTGTAAGTCGCGTTGGATAATAGTCTGCTCAATGACTAATATGTAAATACAAAAGGTGCATAGCCTTTCTGACAAGTCTACTACCTCACAACTGGAGGTGAGAAGGCCACGCAGTACGAGGCACTGTGGTGCAGTCAAAGGGAATTTCTCTCTGATTAAAATGTCACAAACCGCTAATTATTTCAATGACGTGTCTCAGTGTCTCAATGTGACTCAGTGTACTCGGTGTTCCTCTGTGTGGACTTACAATCACATCAAACCTGGAATAGAGCGCCACCACCTTCCCTGTAGGAGACGGGGAGAAACAGGTCTGAACATGGCGGCCATTCAACAGGAAGTAAATACAGAGCACGAACGACACCGCGTAGGCACACACCTTGTTTATTGACCACAGGGAGAGCGGAGACACGCCTCTCTACGAAGATGGCGAGGGCGTCGTACACCGTGGCGGTCTCCTGCACGGTGGCGACTTCCTTGAAGGTTCCGATCTCCACCTCTCCGATGCGCTTCTGGAGGAACCGCGGTTTGGGGATCATCCAGCCCTTAGGAGAACCGTGGGGAGAGAACCGACAGGTGTGATTTGCGCGTGCGCGGTCCCGGATAAAAGTTGAACAATAAACCGCGTGTTAGCGTGTTTCTGTCCAGCGTTCTGTCCAAGTTCTCACAAAGATGTGTAGGAACTTGAGGATGCGTTTGTGCGTGAGGATGTGGAGCACGTTCCCGGACTCGGGGTCGATGACGGGCAGCCGGTGGATCTTGTTCTTCAGTAAGGAGTAGATGGCATCGAAGAGGCTGAGAAGAGGAGAAGAAACTTGAGTGTTGGGAGCAGGGTCGGGGAGTGGTGCTACAGGTATTTCTGTGTCCCATCTAAGGCTGGGTATCGATTGGAATTTCAAGAATCGATTCGATTCCGATTCACAAGGTTCAGAATCAATTATCACGATTCGATTCAATATCGATTCGGTTAGTGTTACTAAAACTTTTTTTTTTTTTAGCTGTAACCTTAATTACATGACTGCCAAGTTATGCAACACATCAATACTACGGCTGGGTATCGATACTGATTTACAAAAATTAATGAATGAATGAATCAATGAACTATTCATTCCTGAATTTATTCATTCATTCATTAAATAAAAGATCGATTTTGGGATTCATGAATCGAGTCTGAATCATTTGATTCAGAATCGATTCAGAATCGATTAATGGATTTTTTAAAGCCAGCCCTAGTCCCATCCTCCGTACCTGGAGTCCGGGGTGATGCTGATGAGAGAGTGGAAGGAGTACTGCAGGTACACCTCTGGAGCAGAGCAGGAGAGAGCACACTCAAACACTGTGGATGGGGGAGGGACTGACCTGCCACGCTTTAGATGAACGGAGAGAACGTTTCATAGACTCACTCACCTCTCCAGGTTTCAATCTTGTGTTCCTCCAGCTCATAGATCTGGACCTGGGAGACACAACTCCATGACGCTTCTGTTCGGTCAGGTTATCTATTCTGTTCTATACTGTTCTATTTCTGTTCTGTTCTATCACTCACCATGGGAGACTTGTAGTACCGGTGGAGAATGTTAATGAAGTCTGTGATGGTCAGCATACCTGCAGATACAGCCACAGGGCAGAAGAGGTATGGCTGTGTTGCAACCACAAACACACACACACACGCGCACACACACACACACACACACACACACACACACACACACGCACACACTCACTAGCTACTCTGCAGACGTGCCTGCTGAGGGGGTACGGTGCGCAGAGAGGGGTGTGTGTTATTAATAACATTCGGGAGGGTGCGGGGGATTAGCAACAGTCCTGCCAAGCAGACTCCGGACCCAGGCGCTGACCTAAAGATAGACCGCTTGGCACCAGCGATACTATTGAGTCATAATGTACAGTAGGAGCCAATCATGACTTCAGACCTGGCCAGACATACCCATCCCAACCACGGCCTGGATAGCAGATCCATTACATTACATTACATTACAGTCATTTAGCAGACGCTTTTATCCAAAGCGACTAACAATAATTGCATTTAACGTTGGAAAAGCCAATGTACTACTACTTGCCAGAACTCATAAGTGCATCTTCTTTCTAAAACAAGTGACTAAGAGCATAATCTAGCACTGAAGGCAAAGTGCAAGAGTAGCAATCTAAAATGCAATAGGTGCTTAAGAGGGAGGATCGTTGTAGTACTTCTTGAAGAGATGAGTTTTGAGCGTGCGACGAAAGACGGGCAGCGAATCTGCTGTCCTGACCCCCGGATCCCCCTTCTCCTTCATCACCTCCCGTTCCCTGATCTCTGCTTTCTCCTCCTCGGGCTTCTCAAGGAACTATCCACTCAACTGCCCTTGAATCTAGGCCATCTAGACCACAGAGACCACATAACTGACACTTGGAGAGCTTTTGAGAAATTGTGAGTGAGTACAGTTGTTTTTATGAAGACTTTGCTCCAGTGACCTAGTTCCAGACCTCCTCCTGCCTACAGTCTATGTATAGTACAGTATATGGTGGAGTAGTAGTCCTGCCTATATGGCAAGTAGTAGTACACAGACTACCTCCGTTAAATGCAATTATTGTAAGTCGCTTTGAATGAAAGCGTCTGTTAAATGACTGTAATGTGATTCGGTCCTGGTTGACAGTGTGTGGTCGTGGCCGTGAGGGGAGAACGGGAGGGAAGCGCCGGGTTGCTGTTGCTCTGTGTGTGTAACGTGACTCCGCCTCATAGCTGGCCTCTCAGATTTAGAAGGTTAAAAGACGGTGAGTGCTCAGCACCAGGGCTCGGGTTCAGGATGTGTGTCTCACCTACAAAACACTGCAGTTTGTTGTCCCACAGCGGGGCGGCTCGGACGCCATTGGCCACCAGCGCAAAGAAAGCTTTCTTCACCTTAACAGACACAGAGACACATGTAAACATGGACAACTCCACTTAACTTAAAGCGCTGAGGAAATTAGGATATAAAGTGAATATAAAGTGCCCACTACTGGAGGTTTGGTCCTGATGTAGGGCAAGGTTATTTTTCCAGTTTTTACAGATTATGAAAGTGTAAATTGTAAGCTTTCAAATGATGTGCCATGCATTGACATCTGCGAATATTTGAAGATATGCTTCTGTGATTGACGGTACACTGGAAATCGTGCGGAGAAAAAGGGCTTCAAAGATTCAGAGCTGTTCACACTTCTTACAGGACGTGGACTTTGACGACAAAATAGGACTATTTAGTGATCCTGAAACGTCGTTTGTCATATTGAGTGGGTTCTTTGCAACTTTCATTTACTTAATATGAAAAAAAGGAAAACGGTAAAAAAAGAAATAAATAAGTATTTCGCCCACTAGCGCATTTTGAGGACTGCCCACATCAGGACCAAACCTCCAGTGGCGGTCACAGATGGCGCCCGACCACGCAGTGACGGTGACCGTCCTGGGCCGGCGTGTACCTGCAGGGTGGTGTCGAAGATGACCAGTTTGGAGCTGGTTGGAATGGCGTCGTAGCAGGAGTGCTTCATCATGAACTTCATGTAGACGTCGGCGTCGGGATCTGTAGGGGGGGGGCAGGGCGGGGGCCCCCTGCTACAAGTCCGTCAGTCTGTCACACACCCTCTGGCCTCTCTCTCTGGTTATTGTAATGGCACGAACACACACACACACACACACACGCACACAGTCCCTCTCACGTAAATACAAACACATACACCTGAGAGTTACCTGTCTCCTCCACAGTGAGCCCGTCGTCCTCAAAAAGGGGAACCTGCAGGCAGAGAGTAATAACCAGGCCGGCGTCTTAAAATAATAATAACCAGGCCGGCGTCTTAAAATAATGACCCTTTAAAATAATGACCCTTTAAAATAATAACCCTTTAAAATAATGACCCTTTAAAATAATGACCCTTTCAAAACGACTACAGACATGATTATGGAAGCAACACGACACTGCTGAGAGTTAACAGAGACTCCAATAGCAGGCAGTCTTCAAACTTTTGAGTTCAAACCTGGTCACACTGAAGTACATAACCTTTTTCGGGGGTCATACAAAGACTGAGGGACCAGGTAAATAGCACCTGTCATCACAACACATTCTGTGTCAAAGCTGGGAAACAAACTCCATAATACCAAACAGAGGGAACGTTTTGAGTCTATTCTAATTTATTTAGCCAATACTATTGTATTTAATTCAGTGGACTTAAGAGTATAATTGAATGGTTAATACAGTGCTGAGGCAATGGTGGGGTGGGGTGTCTCGTGGAACGAATTGAATGGTAACACTTTACAATAAGGGTACATTAATAAGCATTAGTTAATGCATAAGTATTAAGCATTAAGTAACAGTTAACTGATGTCTCTATTAAACATTTACTAATGTTATTGATGTTAACTAAGGTTAACTCACCTAACCCTAACCTTAACTAAGGTATTAATTAACATTAGTAACCTAACCTAACCCTAAATAAGCATTAGTTAACAGTTAACTAATGTTTTTTGTGACCCTTATTGTAAAGTGTGACCAATTGAATTATAGTGGACAGGTATTTGAGTTAATATCCTACATAAATTACTTTTTACAATTCTGAGAGGACTGGTGACACTAGACACTCCGGAGTCCAGAAACAGCTGAACAGTTCACGCCCGCTTTGTATTCATCACATAAACAGACAAACACAGGCACGCAGGCAGGCCCACACACAGTCCTCCCCGATGCACACCAACCAGAGGGCTGCTATGCCAGCACCCCCCCCCCCCCCGACCCCACACCACCAGGGACAGGACGTCTCCGCTCCACGTCTTACCTCCGCGTGAGGCTCCATGGCCGAGGGCTGAGGTGAGGCGCTGAGGCCGGCTGGGACGCGGAGCAGAGGCGGGCTTGGACCGGCTGCGCCTGTCACGTCCAGAGCATGATCCAACTGTGCTCCGTCCCGCAGACAGCCAGGGGCTAAATTGGGCGCAGGGGCCGGAAGTATGTGGGGAAGGCGGACGAGTCGAGCGACGGGGGCGTGGGGGGGGGGGGGGCGTGGGGAGGCAGATGTTGCGAGAGAGCGAGGTTGAGAGAGAGGAGGAGGAACGGGAGTAAGAAAGAGAGGGAGGATTGAGAAGGAGGTGGAGAGTGTGTCTGGGTGTGTACACAACAAGCCTGGAGACCAGCCCTCGCAACGAAAGGGCAGGAAAGGCCACAGGGATCGAGACAGCTGCACGCGGGCTACGCAGCTCAGCTGGAGGCACCCAGAGAGTCAGAGCACTGGGTTAGTGCACAGATACAATCTAAATCTAAAAGATTGTGGCTTTCTACAAGGATACTGTATTATTAGAAAAAGAAGACTGCAATTTTGCAATTGAATGCAGTAATACGAATGAATCGTTTTCCAGTTTGTTAAAAACTGATGGAGCCTATATAGCCTACTGGAACTGGACCAAAACATTCATGATTCTAGATCAAGCATGTTGTTAGTATTACTGGGACAAGTTCACGAATCGCAGACGAAATGTCCTACATTCATTATTGACACACACACACGCACACACACACACACACACACACACACACACACACACAGCAGATGAAGGTGCTGTCCCCTCAGCTCCCTGTAGCGGTCTCTCTGTCTGTTGCACTGGGCCACTACAGATAATGCTATTTTTACCTCCTGTGACGTGATGAACGTGTCTCTCTGCTCTCTCATATCTCCCCCTCGCTCACACAGCACATTCATGTACCACTGACACACACAGCAGGAGAGAGAATTCACCAGTCATTAAAATCCTGAAAAGCTGAGTGACTAGCCAAGGTGGTTAGTAACCAGGCCAGGTCAAGCCTGGCTTATGTGCGTGGCTGGCTTGTTTCTGTTCAGGACTGGTAGGATGGAAGCTAGTCATGCCACTGAAATAGCTGTGAATTGAAATGACATGAAATAATGTCTGATAATTTAAGATGGGTCTTGTCGCCTGGACACATCAGTTTCCAAAACGTAAACAGCGTTTGTTTAGCTACATATAGACTAGAGGAGTTTCGCTCAGCATAGACGGTAATCTCTGAGAATGTCCCGCGTGGGAGTCCAATGCTCTGACCACTACTCTACTTGTGGAAGGGATAAAAAGGTTGGAGTGAAAGGATGAACGTGAATCTATTATAAGGCTCAAATGTTTTGCAGCTCCAGTAAGATTTTTAATGTATTTTTTTTGCCGAAAAAATGTCTCTTTTGATAGTAAAGTTGCCGACCCGTCCTAAGCCCATGTTTTATCATTGTTTCAAAACTGCTCTTTGAACTAGTATAAACCAACACATAACTATGAGATCCTAAAACAATTCTTAATTCCATTTAGCTCTTCATTTAACCTACAGTAAGGCATACACCCTCTTTTTCACTCCTCGAACTACTAAAGAAATTGGTCGATGTGCCTTTAAATTTAAAGCACCATCTGATTGGAACTATTTACCTAGTTCACAGGATCCATGACCTCCTTTCTCCCCTTTAAGGCATCTGTTTACTAACCTCCAGACATCCTGCTCTTCTTTCTAATTACGAAATCTGAAAAATGTGGTCTTTAATGCTTTGGTTTAAGCAAACATATGTAAACTGTATACGAGTATATTTAATGAATGTATTTTGATATCCTCACAAGGAATCAGTGGGTACTGGACTGGGTGGTCTTAACCTGGGAGAGCTTATATATAATATATATATAATAAATAAAATGTGCAGGGAGATGCCCACGAAATGTGTTTTTGAATGAAAAGACGCATGAAAACCAAAGCACTGTATCTCAAATGTCAGTTTTTAATGTGAAGACTTGAACCTGAGCAGTTATGTTAGCCCTTAGCTTGGGACTGCACACTTTTAATAAAACGAAAGAAATACCTCTTTATTTATCAAACAAATATTACATCTTCAAAAATGGTAAAAACAATCACGTGTAATCTGGATCAGAATGAGCAGTCAGGCGTGATTCAGACGCCAACCCTGCAGCAGGGCTGGATGTAAACGCACCTTAAAAGGTGAAATCTGATCGGGTCGTGTGACTGCGACATACGGAGGGGTCCAGCAGGGCGAGAAACAGTCAGATATAGGTTCTGTAGAACAGACAAGCCTCTATAGCACAGCGGATCACGGACGCCCTCTTGCGGGCAGTTCTACCCGCGGACATCTGGAGCGTTGCCCCCTGCTGAACGGCGCCCTGATGCCGAGAAGGCGGTGGCGTCGGTCGACCCCCCCACACCCGCTTCCCAAACCAGCCCACCCAGGATGAGTCTACCCCATCCAACTCACGCACTCCACAATATGGAAAAGCCATCAGAGCACTCGGTGATGAAAACAGTGATTAATTTGGCCAGTAATTCACACTACACCTTCCACTACAATACACACCCACACCCCTCTC
>NC_140242.1:27264505-27302005 GCF_949987555.1 Borostomias antarcticus
ACTATGTGTGCGGGGTCCGAGGTGTCTAGATGAACATGTCATACTCACTATGTGTGTGGGGTCCGAGGTGTCTAGATGAACATGTCATACTCACTATGTGTGCGGGGTCAGAGGTGTTTAGATGAACATGTCATACTCACTATGTGTGCGGGGTCCGAGGTGTTTAGATGAACATGTCATACTCACTATGTGTGCGGGGTCCGAGGTGTCTAGATGAACATGTCATACTCACTATGTGTGTGGGGTCCGAGGTGCCTAGAGGAACATGTCATACTCACTATGTGTGCGGGGTCCGAGGTGTCTAGATGAACATGTCATACTCACTATGTGTGCGGGGTCCGAGGTGCCTAGATGAACATGTCATACTCACTATGTGTGCGGGGTCCGAGGTGTCTAGATGAACATGTCATACTCACTGTGTGTGCGGGGTCCGAGGTGTCTAGATGAACATGTCATACTCACTATGTGTGTGGGGTCCGAGGTGCCTTGATGAACATGTCATACTCACTATGTGTGCGGGGTCCGAGGTGCCTTGATGAACGCGCTTCTCACACAGAGTCTTCAGCAGATCGATCCCTACACTCAAAAACAGGAAGTCGTTATGAAGTTTCCCATGACAGGATACAGGTGCTGATACGCCGTGAGGCTGAGGGTGCACACACACACACACACTTACAGTACACAGACACACACTTACAGACATACTGTACACTCTTACACCGACACACGCACACACTCTTCCACAGACACACTTACAAACACACTCTTACAAACACACTCTTACAAACACACTCTCTCACTCACACACACACACACACACACACACACACACACACACACACACACACTCTTACAAACACACTCTTACAAACACACTCTCTCACACACACACACTCTCACTCTCACACCCCCACACACCCCCACACACACACCCCCACACCCACACACACTCTTAGACACACACACTCTTAGACACACACACACCTCTGCTCTGGTTGTCCCAGTACTTCTGCCCCCACTGGCTGAGGAGGATGTTGAGGTAGCGCGGGTGCTCGAAGAAGCGCAGGTAGCGCGAGGAGACGGCGGAGGGGAAGATGCGCTCGAACTCGCCCTGGCGCCGCAGCTCGTCCTCCGTCTCCGCCAGCACGCGCACGTCCGCCGGGGTCAGCACGTCCAGCACCGACGTGAAGAAGTCCTGAGTCAGCAGGACGCCAGGCGGTAGAGAGAATCAGTACGGCGGTCTCAGAACAGGCCTCGACTAGAACATAGAGTGCATTCAAACCTCGTCGTTTTATCCACGTTTTGTTACGTTACAGCCTCGTCCTAAAATCCGTTAATCCATTAATTTTTCTCAATCTATACACAATACCCCACGAAGACAACGTAGAAACAAGTTTTTAGATGTTTCTATTTATTAAAAATAAAAACGGAAATATCACGTTTACATAAGTATTCAGACCGATTTGATTGGCTAAAAACTTTAATAACAAACACACACCCATGGTGCGACGAGTCATTCAGACAGACAGAGATTGTAATCCCCTCTGGGCCCCTCGGGGCGAGACAATAAAAGTTGAAGGCCGTAACGTAACAAAACGTGGAAAGAGTGAAGAGGTCTGAACACAGTCTGAATGCACTGTAAGTAATTTACGTGTGTGTGTGTGTGTGTGTGTACCTGGTCTGCAAAGCGCTGGCTTAGGTAAAAGGCCCGTTTGACTTTCTCATCAGTAGACAGTTCTCCTCTGGATCTCTCCCGCGTTCCTCCACACAGACTAAACACACACACACACACGCGCACACACGCACACACACACAGTTATTACATCACTTCACCTTCAGCAAGATTAAAGAAAGGCAGAGAGACCAAACTGGATCTATTGGTGTGTAATGTCTGTAGTACAGTGATGGTGTAATGCTATGGTCTGACCTGCTGGTGGAGCTAGAGGCGCTGCTGCAGGATGGCTCCATGTCCTCCCTCTGAGGAAGAACGAAGCCGGCCAGGTTCAAAACGTCCCGGATCATCTGACCCTTGATGGCCACGTCCAAAGCGGTGTTAGAGTGGAGGCTAGAGCAGAGGACAGGGATATGAGTACGTACTACACACACAGCTAGAGCAGAGCAGAGTAGAGGGATATGAGTACGTACTACACACACAGCTAGAGCAGGAGAGGGATATGAGTACATACTACACACACAGCTAGAGCAGAGTAGAGGGATATCAGTACATACTACACACACAGCTAGAGCAGAGGACAGGGATATTAGTACATACTACACACACAGCTAGCGCAGAGGACAGGGATATTAGTACATATCACACACACAGCTAGAGCAGAGGAGAGGGATATTAGTACATACTACACACACAGCTAGAGCAGAGGACAGGGATATTAGTACGTACTACACACACAGCTAGAGCACACACACCCACACACACACAGCGTACCTGGGTGAGATGTTGACCTCCAGCACCCACGGTTTGAGGTTCTCGTCCAGCATGATGTCGAAGCCGAACAGCTCGTGGCAGCTGTACGCGGAGCGCACGTGCATCTTGACCAGCGTGTTCACGTACGGGTCTGACCTGGAGAGGACCAACACACAGGCTGCCTTCCCCATCACATACTTCCATGCTACTGTGTATAGTATGCTACAAAAAATAATGTAGCATGTCCCAGTACATAGTATGCCACATGCAGCATGGCAAAAATACCAGGATGTACTACTACATCCGGTTGTATTTTGCAGTATGCAAGACAGCAGACTTTTCTGGCTATTCTGACCCACAATCCATTGCACAGAGGAAATTGCGTCACGTGTGCAAGCCGCGACAGCTGTGGACGAATGTTGCTTTATGCACTGTGAGGGATGTGGGGAAATTTCAAGGCGCAATGTTATGACAAAGTGGAATGGTCCGATTGTATGCATACTAACTACTGTGTGCAAAGTACGTACTTTCTAGGGGCAGCTGTAGTACGTGCTGGTAATAAAAAGTATGAGTATGCGTTTCGGAACACTGACCACTTAGCTCCTCCTACTGGCTTCCTGTCTGTCAAAGAACTGACTTTAAAATACTGCTGTTGGTTTATAAAGCACTGAATGGTTTAGGGCCAAAATATATTTCTGATCTGCTGCTACGTTATGAACCATCCAGACCTCTCAGGTCGTCTGGCTCAGGCCTGCTTTCTGTCCCCAGAGTTAAAACAGAACATGGAGAAGCAGAGTTCAGTTTTTATGCTCCACATATCTGGAACAAACTTCCAGAAAACTGCAGTTCTGCTGCAACTCTCAGTTCTTTTAAATCAAGACTGAAGACTTTTCTTTTTGCCGCTGCTTTTTATTAAATCAAATAATTATTCATTCATACACTGCACTGTAACTTTTATTCCTGTATTTTATTTTTCATGCATTTTGTTTCTAAATGTCCTTTTTTGCATTTCGTTTTATATGACCTTTTATGTTTTGCACTTTGTCGTGATGCTTTTAACGTCTCATGTAAAGTACTTTGAATTGCCTTGTTGCTGAAATGTGCTATACAAATAAACTTGCCTTGCCTTGCCGGCCTTCCTCATGTACACACAGAACTAAAAAGAGAACCTTCCGGAACACACCCGCCAGGGTTCTGTCGCGCTGAAGACTTACGCGATTATGGTTTTGATGACAATGTCCTTGATCTTCTCCCAGATCAGAGTGGTGTTGACCCCCTTGGAACCCAGGTACTGCCACAGTGCCTTCAAAGCCCTGGACACACAAAAACACACCCATCTCTGTCCAGCAGTCCTTCCGTTTCGCTCGTGTTCTTATTCAATCAATCAATCAAGTTGGATTTATATAGCGCCCTTCATGATACCCAGAGCGCTTTACAGAGTCCAGTATTCATTCAGACACAGTCATACTGGTGGTGGTAAGCTACATCTGTAGCCACAGCTGCCCTGGGGCAGAATGACAGAAGCATGGCTGCCAATCAGCGCCTACGACCACCACCAACATTCATTCACATTCATACGTTGCATGCCTTTATGATGGTGGGGGAAGCCTGAGTACCCGGAGGGAACCCACGCAGGCACGGGGAGAAAATGCAAACTCCACACAGAAAGGACCTGGAACGACCGGGATTCGAACCCAGGACCTTCTTGCTGTGAGGCGACAGTGCTAACCACTGAGCCACCATGCTGCCCGAGTCTTATTATTATTATTAACTGGACTGTGTGCCTCGGTGATGGCGCCCCCCTCCCCGCCTCGTCTCACCACTTGTGTCCCTGACAGGCCTTGTTGTCGCTGTTGCTCTGGTACTCCGAGTTCTTCTTGTTGACGCTGTAGTTGGTCAGGTGCATGAACTTGTTACCTAGACTCTTCATCGACGAGGAGTACCTGGAGGCCGAGACAAACGAAACCGTTATGAGTAACCGTGAGTAACTAGTGTAGATACGGACCGGGCGTCCGTGGCCGACGGAGAGGAGCAGACCTACTTGCAGCTGGCGAAGCGGACCAGGCCGTCGGAGAAGATGTAGATTCGTAGCGGGTCGTAGGACGACACGTAGACGTAGATACGGAGGTCAAACTTGTTACCGCTGATGAGGTAGGGCTTGTGCAAATATCTACCGACACACAACCACATCGTCAAGTTAAGTTTACATCAAATCCTTGAATGGCAGATGGTGAAGAGTTCCGAGATAGAGCACATAGGGATCAAGAAGGATTTTAAGCATCCTAGTATGTCATGACTCAGGAGGTATCATTAGTGGAGTGATGTACAAGAACATGCCCCCATTCACTCACTTTAAGGAGCTCAATCATTGGTTGAAGTCTATTTTAATACCTCCATGTTCGTACCGCTCTTAGTTTTAATACTTCCACCACCATTATCACCAGTCATACTTTGTCACTGTGCTTTAAAACACATCTTGGGAGGTCACTAAATGCTAAATAAATATTTATATGTTTGCTTAGTTTTTCTTCTCAATTTGTTTGGACTCACTCCACACAGCGTACAGAACGCAATGCATTCTGGGGTGAATCTGACCTGAACCTCTACCCGGGCCGATGATTTTTTTGGGGGGGCTTCAGCAGCCATTGTAGCTTCTGAATGTGAGTGAATGGTGAACATCGCCTTGCATATCCCCACACTAATAACACCCTTATTGACTCATAGCTGTACTAAGTCAGTAATGTCCCTGTATACTGGGGTTTGGAACAAACACATTGTGTCCTATGGCTCGACCCCGCCAGCAGGGCGGCGGTCTTGCGGGTCGTCTGCTTACTTCTGCACCAGTAGGGGCCTCTTGCGCGGCATCTGACTCCACCGGTGGATCACCTGTATGCCGATCCCCCTCGCTGAGGCGGGCTGGCAACCCGGGAGAAGGAGAGAGAGGTTTCAACTCAGGACGTTTTGGAGTGAACTGCCCACTGACGTCAGGACAGCAGAGTCGCTGCACATCTTTCGCCGCAGGCTCAAAACTCACCTCTTCAGGAAGTACTACCAGGATCCTCCCTCTTAAAGCACCTATTGTATTTATATTTTGCTGCTCTTGCGCTTTCGCACTAGATCATGCACTTGTTTAGAAAGGAGATGCACTTGTGAGTTCTGGCGAGTAGAAGTTCACTGACTACCTACGTTAAATGTAATTATTGTAAGTGGCTTTAAAAGCGCCTGTTAAATGAGTGTGATGTAAAAAGTACCGGTTTGATGATCCACTTCTGGCGACTCCCGTCGTCCCAGGCCTTCCTCAACAGCTTGATGTCCTGCGGCAGCACGAACGAGCGCGGGAAGTAGTTGAACTCCCTCTTGCCGAAGCGCGCCTGCATCTTGGACAGGTTCCTCCACAGCCGGTCCTTCCTGCCGATCTGGAAGGATCCGGGGAAGTGGTTGAGCTGCGGGGGAGGGATGCACACGGAGTCAGACGACAAGGAGAACACGGAGTCAGACGACAAGGAGAACACGGAGTCAGACGACAAGAAGCACACAGAGTCAGACGACAAGGAGAACACGGAGTCAGACGACAAGGAGAACACGGAGTCAGACGACAAGGAGAACACGGAGTCAGACGACGAGGCTCGATACAAGCTCGGACATCCTCAGCGGCCAGTTGAAGACATCGGAGAGTTGTTCCTCAATGTGTTCCTCGAGGACTCGGATTCTCTCACATCCGTTCCCGCTCTAACAGCTGCTAGATACCCCTTCGGCTGAGCTCGGTTCCTCACCTTCTGGTACTCTCGAATGGCCTTGAAACCAGGAGACCTCATGTGGTGTCCCCAGCAGCCCAGCCAGTCATGGCTTCCTAAAATCACAAAGGTTCTGATGTTACAGTTAATCTGCTCATTACGGTTGGGCGATATACACAACTCCCTATACTACACAATATACACAACTCCCTATACTACACAATATACACAACTCACTATACTACACAATATACACCACTCACTATACTACACGATATACACAACTCCCTATATTACACAATATACACAACTTGTTATACTACACAATACTATTGGGTTCACAACACCCATATCACAGCAATGCTTTTTAAGAGAGGACTTTCCTCAAGACCCGCTCATAATCACATGACAAATTCTCGCTTTTGGGATAGGAAGAAATGTGTGCAAATATGTCTATAGCAAAGGAGGTTGGTCCATACAGGCAGAAGAGGTTGGTCTATTTTTGAGAGGCCTGAGGGAGGTCAAAAGTATAAAAAGAGTAATTGGTAGAAATAAACCATTACAAAATGGTTTATGGAAGTATGGGTTTTGGTGACATCCCTAATTGCCGTCATCATCAGTAAAGCCACCAGAACAAGTGCCACCAGCAGTCAGTGACGACTCACCAAAGCCAGATGTTTTATCTCCTTGACTTGTGCCATGGGAGTGTTGTCAATACGGTCAGATATGGGAGTTCAGCAATGACAGACATTGATTCTCTCTTAGATTACCCGACTAATGAAAGAATGAATGAAAACTAGCCTACTTGAATGCCTAACCAGCTCAGTGGCCTTGTGGTTATGAGTGTTCGCCCTGAGAGTGGGAGGTTGGGGGTTCGATCCCCAGCTGAGTCATACCAAAGACTATAAAAAATGGTACCCAATGCCTCCCTGCTTGGCACTCAGCATCAAGGGTTGGATTGGGGGTAAATCCCTGCCTCACGCTAAGGAATCAGTCAAGCTGCCTCACGCTAAGGTATCAGGAAATAGGCTCCTGTCCTACGGGCCACTCGGCTCGCGAATCTCCGCCAATTTCCCTGTGATGTGCAAGAACTCACTCTTAGTAACTTTGAAGTGTGACCTGGCGATGGTGTGTTTGACCACGTTGGGCGTCACGGTGCTCATCTTCCATTTCAGGACGCGCCTCTGCTCTGGTGGCAACAGCTCCACTGTAAAACAAAGATAATACAGCTATAGAGACACCATACTGCAAACAGTTAACAACCCAGCTATAGAGATCAAGCCTATTAAGCTATAAAGCTCGCTATAAAGCTAGCTATAAAGCTATAAAGCTAGCTATAAAGCTATCTATAAAGATACAATCAGGCAAAGCACCTACCAGGGGCTAGCCTGACACGCAAGACCCAATTCGTTTCAGTTCATTATTCCGTCTGAACAAGCTCCCATTGCAGCCGTTTTCCGAGACGGGTGTTGCCGAAAGAGTCCTCAGCGATTAGTTCATCCCCTAACCAATCACGTTGTGCAGTTTAATTCAAAGGATGCATTCAAAGGACGCTGATTGGCCTGGTTGGAATTCCAACTAAGAGATCACTCTGGACGAGAGCCTTTCCAGACACTGAATCGCATTTCGAAATTCAGATTGAGGGGCTGGAGGCAGGCTAACCAGGGGCCTTATTCACAAAACATTCTAAGATCAGCCCAACAGTCGGAGACTGTCGATATATTTGCACCGGCGGCGCTGGGTGTGCAACGTAGAACACAGCTCCCCACTGGTAATGCCAATTAGAGCTCTTTTTTCTAACCGACAGTCAGCCCTCATTAATCAATTATTTTCGGTTTAAATAGGCTATATAGAGCGTAGCCTAAATCCATGAACCATTAAAAATACAGCCACATATTCAAACATAAAGGCTGTCTACCCTGCTGCATTAATCTGATAAGACATCTTATAGGTTAGGCTAGCCTATTCATGAATGAACATTTTAAATTGGCCTAAAAACAACTCTATAACAACTCAACACTCCTTCAAGCGGGTCGAATGCAAGCACTCTGGGTCGGAGTTACACCTCCTGCTCTGTTGTGTTAGTCACTGCAGTCACTGCCCTGTTTTACCAAAGACTCGTCAGAAATCAGTGCAACAAGACATGCATATGCCGGTTCATCACCAGTTCCCATTTGCTCATGCTTTGAATTGCGCTTTACAAGTTAATTATTTGCCGAGTTGAGTTCTCAAAGTTAATAAATTGGCAAAATAAAAGGACAAAAATCATGGCATAAAAACGCCACCAAAAAACTATGGCCGATATATTCGTCTAACCGCCCAAGTCTACTCTAGAGCCTTCTCTCTCTCCTTACTCTGGTCACGTGAGGTGAAATGTGACCCCGCTACGCTGTGCTGTGAGCCTGCGACTCTGCTGCACGCACGGACACCTTTCAGTTTAGAATTGCAGCGTCCGTCATCACTGCTGATAACATGCTCAGTATTTTACAAAGTGGAGTTTTGTATTTGATGAACGTGGGCGCTGATACACGGAAATGCACTGAATGGGTTTTTAAAGTCGCGTTGAAATGAAAAAAGCATTCCTTCCCATTTTGGTTCACATAATTGGTCATAGTGTTCACCTATTCAACGATGTATGCCCCCCCAAAAAAAAAATCTACTTTTGTTGTAATCTTATATCAAAGTATATAATTTCTTACTTCCTGGAAAACGGAAGGTCACGTGCAATGACAACAACAGGTACCTTCGATTTTAGGCCAATAATCTCATGACATCCGCCCGTCAATCAACGCTATCCTTCTATCGAATCTGACCAAAGTTCTTAAAACCCGTCCACTTGTCAATGTTCCAATCAAATTCCTCTAAACATATGTCCCACCCTCATAGCTTGTTTGCGTCGGAAATACGTCAAACTACGTAAGTTAGATGATCTCAAACGTCCGTTTCAGTGCAACTTTAAAAAAGCGAAACGCTGTTGGGCGAGTAATGCAACGGTGTGTGACCCGACACCGCTAACACCGGTGTCACCGGTAACCCGCGGCGACCACTGCCATCGACGTCCCCGGCAACAAGCGCAGATGAGCGCCACACAGCCGCGTGGGTGACCCCGGCACTGACCTCTCTCGTTAGGGGTGCTGAAGTACAGCGTGGGGGGGATGTGGGGGAACATGCTGGGGACCAGAGCCGGCTTCTCCTCCCTCTCATCCTCCGCCTCAGAGGACATCGGCTCCTCAATACTGACACACACACACACACACACACACACACACACACACACAACAAACACAGTGGGATTAGGAACCAGGGTGAGTCGAAGAGATCTATCACTCTAATCACACAGCAGGTTTAGAATGACAAAGGATTTGCATTCAAGCACACATTAGGAGGGGTGAAAACAGCGATTTCGTGGTTAAGCTTGTTTCAATGTCAGGACCCGGTTTGTCTGTAGGCTGGTACAGGCTCATCACACACGGTACAGTACAAGATAGTTACGATACAAACAGAACAGGAGGCGGATCAGACATCAAACATCATATAAGCTGGAAGAGCCAGACCTACACTTCTACCGGAGTCACTTTCAACTTCTGATCATTTTTGATAACGTTGAATTCTGAGTAAACAGACAGTAGTATAACTACTGCTGGGTCGTCCATATCAAGAACAACAGATTCCAAACATCCACATAGTTAGCAGTTCAGTTGTGCTTCGAAGATAAAGTCCAAGCCATCTTTTAGATCGGCAGATGATCATCCCCATATAATAACTTGGCGATGCTTTTACATCCCTTACGAGAAGTCCCCACACCTTCTCACTAAAGCCTAATTGATAAAAGTAAACAGATGGTTTCTTAGATAACATATAAACCAATCGTAGGGCCAAAGAATTTGAACTTAGAACTCACATGACAGTCATGTAGTGTGAAAGATGTCTTATCCTTATCTGGTCCTGGTTTAAGAAAAAAAAAGAAAAGTCTTAACTGATGGTCAATCAGACGGAGTTGGACCTGGAACTACGCTATTCGCTACATAGGCGTCAGCTTTGAGGAGAGGGGAGAAAACCCCACAGGCTGATACCTATCAACTATTCAACCGGCCCGTCAGGCCATGACAATGATCCCACATGCCCAGCACTATTTGGCCACAGAATCACGTCCCCCTAGCCACTGTGGAAGGGATGGTTCCATTTTTATCAATGATTGACAATTGGAAGACCTTCCACTAGGCTCTGTGCTTTCAGCCTTTTCACTCAGGTCACAACCACCAGAACAATGAAGAAAAAAAAGTTCAATTCTCTTCAGGGTTTTTGTAGCAGGTAGATGTCAGGTGCTGTGGGCGGTGAGGTATATAGGGCCGGATGAATGGCTATTCTACAGAGATCTAGACACAATGGGGAAAGCCTAACAACCATCCTAACCATTAGAGGGGGGTTCACACAGAGCTACCCTGTGTCAAGTGGATGGAGTTCCTCACGCCTTCGCTGTCTTTCACGTCAGATGCGGCGTCTTAATCAGATCTATCTCATAGAGCCCGTTAGGTTCAAAAGCTATGGGACACCTCCTCTACAGTCTGAATGAAACGAACTAGATGACCCTTCTGTTTCCGAGATTGAATCCTTTCAAACGCAACTACCATACTCTTTCAATCAGCCAATCATTCAAATAGATTATATCACAGGTAAGAGAAACACATCTGGTTTCACTGTAATATAAAAAAATACTTTCATATTATATCACAGAGGAGAGGCCAGCAGACTTACTGAGACAGAACTGCCATGGAGGCTGTGGAAGAGGCATCGTTCATGGAAGAGCGATCCGATCCATCTGGTGAGCAAATACAACATTGTATTCCATTACTCAATGAAACGTACACTACCATGTTATGAACGAGGCCTGTACTCTAGGGGACAACATGGAACAGTATAGGCTGTTGATTATGCTTCACATCTAATAAACAACAGTACTGTGCTATAGTGAGCGCATGCAAGCGGTCAGGTGTCCTCGTGGCGAGTTACCGCTGTCATCGTCACCGCTGCAGTCATCTTCCAGGTCGTCCGGGAACTCCTCCTCCACGTCATGCAGCAAAGCGCCGCTCTCCACGCTGAGGTCGGATGGGACAGGACAGAAACTCGGGTCATACGGACGCCGTGAATGGACGGGATGTGTGTGTGAACCGTACCGAGCAGCTCGCACGTAACGCAACAAAGGACCTGCTCTAAGGGCACTTTTACACACCGCCCAGTAGGACGAATAAGCCATGAAACACTCAACTCACAAAGTCTTTAACGGTCTTTAGACGACTGGGTGCTGCTCGATCCTAATAAAATGTAGTATAGATAAATGAAAAGGGAATAGGCAGCACTCCAAGTTCGCTAGTTTGCTTTATTTGCCACACGTTACGAGGCAACGCAAAGTGCATTGTGTTGCCTCTGTGTATGAAATGCGCTATACAAATAAAGCTTTGATTGATTGATTGATTGATTGACTGATTGATTGACATTTATATTGTGCTAATCAGTAGCTGTGCAGCCTGGTCTCTTTCCCCTCCCTGTCTCACGACCGCTTCCTGCAGGAGGGATGACTCCCCCCGCGACCTCCCCCCCCCCCCCCCAAACTCACCCTGCGACCTCCGCAGGACGCCGCTCCTCCGGGGGCGATGGCGACGGAGGCGAAGGTGGAGACGAGGAGGAGGAGGGGGAGGAGGAGGAGGAGGGGGGGGGGAGTAGGAGTGCCGGGGAGGGGGCCTCCTCCCTGGTGAGGTGTATGGCAGATATCTGAGTGGTCACGGAGCCCACGGAGGCTCCGGGAGGAGAGCCCGGCGCCGCGTCAGGGCTCTCCTCGGTGGCACTGGAGAACGGCCCTTGGCGAGCACAAGAGGCCGGGGCGGCGTGTGTCGGCGTTGGGGCGGGGCTCTTGGAGGGCTCCACGGGCGCGGCGGCGGCAGGGGGCTGCCGGTCGGCGCCGCCGAGGCCAAGCGGTGGGGAGGGTTTGGCTGGAGCCCGGCGGCCGTTACAACTAAGACCCGGGGTCGCCTTGTCTCGTGTGCTCCCTCCTCCTCCTCCTCCTCCTCCTGTGACAGTTCGACCTTTCACGACGTTCCCGTTCCTGGGATGGGAGACGGCGCTCTGGTTCAGCTTCCTCACGGCTTCGGTGAACTCCACCTCGGAGCTCGTCTTGCGGACGCCGCGGCCGGGGCAGCAGCCCGGGGGCCTCTCCGGACCGCCTCTCCCGTCTGCCGTCGGCGCCCCCTGCGGGTCCGGGAGCCTCCAGATCCGATCGAGGGACACATCCCGAGGAACGGTCCTGCCCTGCGAAGGCACAGCGAGCCCGGGCTGAGACCTGCCGTCGCCGTTGGCCCCCACCCGGCGGTTAGAGGGGGCCGGCTGCGCCGGCTTGGTCGGGTCCCTGGTCTCCTGGTGGGAGGGGGAAGGCACTTTAACCCCGGTGGTGGCGGGGGGCTTGGTTGTGACCGCCCTGCTGTTTTCTCGGAGACCCCTGCTGCTCCAGGGGGAGGACTGGTTGGTGGGCATGCTGCTTCCGGCCGCCGGGGCGGGGGCACAGGGCGAGGAGGCTTTGGGCGGGGTATGGCACGCGGGGTAGGCACCGGCAGACGCGGGCTGGGGCGAAAAGGCTCTTTTCCCCAAAAGCCCTGACCTCAACTTCAGCGAGTCCAGCTTCCAGTTAGGCCTGGGATTCCTCTGTATAGTCAGCTGCTGTGCGCCCCCGGATGCGAACACACCCGATGGACAGCGACCATCGTTAGAGTTCGAAGCGGAGAAGGCGCCCGCGCTCCAAGGGCGCCCGGCCTTGTCTGCAGGCACGGAGGGGTAGGCACGTCGGGTACGAGCGGTCCCTGAGGCACAGCGGCGCGGGCGAGAGAGGCGAGTGTTTGCGGCGTGAAGCGTGGCAGACTTGGCGTGCACGGTGAGAGTTGGCTGTAAGCTCAAGTCTTCAGCTGCATTGGCGGCCATCAATTGCCGTCTCACACCCACCCGTCATGGACATTGGCAGACACATTAGGGGTACTGGGGGGGGTTCAGCCTGGTTCTGAAACAACACAGATGTTTAGTGTTAGGAGATGCCTATAATAAAAAAAAGAAGAAACAGCACACTCAGGTCAGGATACAAAAGAGTTTAGTGGATAGCGTTTTGGCATATTCCCGGTGTAGGTTTTCCTTTCTTTGCCAAGCAGATGCCTATAAATCAACAGCCCATGTATAAGCTTGGGACAATTAATGTAACTAGCAATAAAAAAAAAAGAAAGATATTCTGGCTGCAACACAAAAAGTACACAGTTAACTCACTAACTAGCAACTGCGAATAGGAATGTACGTGAGAGACACAGCATAGCTTGGTATATGGCTAGCTAGCAGACAACATAACCCATAGCTTCATCTTGGGTTGTAAATAGTCGAAGCATAGCAAATAGTCATTGCTATCATGACCTGACCAGCAGATGTCGTGTATGGATAGGATGCATCGAATGACTAGAAAGACTGAACCTTTTCCCCACACAACTGTTTTGTTTGTGTATTGTTTCAAGCTTCGTCCCACCTCATCACTAGTAAACAGCACAGGCGACCTGCTGTGTGACAACAAGGACATTCGTGACAACAAGGACATTCGTAACGTAGACAGCCATGTGGCACCAACGTGACAGAGCTCACGTTAGCTAGCTAGCCGGCTAATGCTAGCAGTGTAGCTATCTAGCTAACGTTAACCCACTCTGCGCTCGCCGGCAACGTTTAGTGGCTTGAATCTGGAACCGACCGAAGAGTTGTCGGATTAGGTATATTTTCTTAGCACTACCATGATGATGGAGGGAGGGAAGGTTTGCTTAGGTTAGTTCGAATACAGACAGGTCACTTGGATAGCTAGCCAGCTAGTGCTAACTAGCTAACCGAATCAACCTGGGCCGTACAACAAGGCTGGGCAAAGTAACTATTAGCTGTTGCCAAGGGAAGCTAATGTTAGCTAGCTGGCTAAGAAATTATGCAACATTCGTGACATCTCGCTAGCTAGCTGGCTAACTTGAGATAACGTAATACCGATAGCTAGCAAGCAAGCTAGCGCAACTCAACGAACATACAAAACCGGCTCACCAACGGAAATCGAATGTTCATAATATTTGAAGTTTACCTCAGAATGCTGATAAGAGAAGTTTGCTCGAGACAGTTAAAGAGTTACCCTGGTGAGCACGATGTGTCTCCTCCTCCAGGAGCTCCGCAGGGGGACTCTCTCTCTCTCTCTCTCTCCCTCCCTCTCTCTCTCTCTCCCTCCCTCTCTCTCTCTCCCTCCCTCTCCCTCTCTCTCTCTCCCTCTCCCTCTCTCTCTCTCCCTCCCTCCCTCCCTCTCCCTCTCTCTCCCTCCCTCCCTCTCCCTCTCTCTCCCTCCCTCCCTCTCTCTCTCCCTCTCTCTCCCTCTCCCTCCCTCTCCCTCTCCCTCTCCCTCTCCCTCTCCCTCTCCCTCTCCCTCTCCCTCTCCCTCTCCCTCTCCCTCTCCCTCTCCCTCTCCCTCTCCCTCTCCCTCTCCCTCTCCCTCCCTCCAGCCGCTGGCCACCTACCCTAGCAACCGCAAACGCCTGGGAAACTGGGTCGACACACTTCAGTTGACATCTATTTCCACATCCTCATTTGACCCGAACCCCCAATTATCCACAACAAACATTATACAGATCCAAATGGATGATACGGTTGCCGATTGGTGCAACATTTCACCTATTTATCATCGAACTTGTCACTTAACTGATTCGGGCAGACTCGCACCATCAACCAGCACGACAATGTGAGAGCTCTACTGCCACGACATTAAGATAGTGCAATCTAGCAAATAGACTACCCATCTTTGAATCAAAGAGATTGTTTTTTAAAACTTTACTTTAACTGTTTATTTGGACGGGACAGTGTACATTGAAAGACACCTCAAGCATGAGTACATGATTAAAAGTATAAAAGTGCCGGATCTAGCACAGGGCTAGTTTCCATCCGTAGTCCCCACAAATACACACATAAATACACACAAATAAACACATAAATACACAGAGGTCAATACACACATAAATACACACAGGTCAATACACACATAAAACACATAAATACACAGAGGTCAATACACACAGGTCAATACACACATAAAACACATAAATACACAGAGGTCAACAACATGATTGGCTAACCTGTTGACATAATTTAACCAATAAAGGTTAGACACCAAATAATATACGTGAATTAGCCTACATCAACAGAGGCCAGTCAGGGTAGGTGCTAAATTTGATTTTTAAAATCAAGTTTTAGCCTACATGACATGCAATAGGCTGGCCTATGTGTGTTAGGGATATTGTAGGCCGCAGTGAGGTTCTGGGTAGCCTACAGGGTAGGCCTACCTGAAATCAGGTGAACAGAAAAATATACGTTCAATTCGAACATATAGCCTAGTGAGCTAGATCTGAGCACTTAATCTCCTAAACCTAATCCACTTGGTCAATGGATACTCCTTTACTGTAGAGCCATGTAACCAACTACCAACCTCTCACACTGAATCAGGATTAATAATGCATGGTGACAAACCACTTTCAATTCACACTGAGTGCAGGTCCTTCTGTGATAACACACCACTCATGAGTGACACAGTCGTTCCCCTACTTGGGTTGAGTTCTAAATGAGGCCACTAGGTGATCTGATTCTTGGATTAAAAGACGCAAAAACTAGGCTATATGATTGCATACAATTCCAAATTCTGTTGATCTGAATGAACTAGTAGCTACTCTGTCACATTGACAGGATCAAATCCACGTGTGAACATGCTCCTGTTACCTTGTAACATGAGGGCTGATCAGTATCCAGATTGGGTGACATCATTATCAATGCCAAGTCTAATTAAAACCGGGAACCATGTCCAAAACCGTCCTCTTTCACCTTTAGCTCTATTACACTGCAGCATATTGTCAGGCGTTTACTGGCACAGGCCTCTAACATTTTTCTTCTATGATAACTTGTTTGGTCCAGGTGTGCAAATGACAACAAATCCCACTTAAGCAACTTGTAGTACTCTTGAAGGATACTACTGACTAGTCAGTGGGACAGTTGAAATTACATGGTTTATAAAACTAACCTAGAACAAAGAGACATACATGTGAGTACACTATTAGGATGTCAGTTATGCACTTTCTGAGGTGATGCGCAAGAAGAATATTTGTTAAGATTCTCCTTATGTGCGTGATGTAACCCGATTTCGAAATTGGTTAGGATTTAAAATATCCTGTAGTGTGAGCCCGACATTAGCTTCCCTTAGCTTTGACAACAGTGACCCCTATTGTACTTAGAGGGAACTGCACCTATATTAGGCTACTCCCATACTGAACTAGCTGACAGCTGAAAGATACGAGCAAATTCAAGCATTACAAAGTACACAAATTAAGTTACACAGAGGGATGAAACTATGAGAAGTTCTAGTCAATACCTAGATTTGAGAAGACTTTTTTTACGACACTTAATTGCAGAGCTACTCAAAAGGCTACCTCAAACAAGTGGAAATGTGTATTTAATCTATGTTGTCAGTGTTTGCCTTTACCACTGGATGGCGCTAGTCTTTCTGTCTACCCCTTCACCTACTTGAGAGGGAAAGGAGGTGCCCTGCACGACCTGGAGATACCGCCCCCTCTCCTCCTCTTTCTTTCTTTCTTTCTTTCTTTCTTTCTTTCTTTCTTTCTTTCTTTCTTTCTTTCTTTCTTTCTTTCTTTCTTTCTTTCTTTCTCATATGGTGCCTATAAAAAGTATAGTCTAAAAGTATAGTCACCCCCCCTTGGACTTTTTCACATGTGTGTTACAACATAGAATCAACATTGATTTAATTTAGCTTTTAAGATAAGAGACAAGATAAGACTTTATTGATCCCCCCAGGGCGAAATTTGGCATTTCAGCAGTTGAAAATTATCGAAAGGTTGGAGAGGAGATCCAGAGTAATTTGTTTGTTCAGTCTGTATAAATATACAGTATATAACTATAAAAGTATATGCGTCAAGGTGTATTACATATGTATACAACATTTTATTATTTATGTTTTTATCCTTCTCCTTTTATGTAAAGCACTATGTGCTACATTAATTTGTATGAATGGTGCTATATAAATAAAATGACATTGACATACATACTGTACGTACACACCTCTATAACACACAGGACGCTCAGGCACTGTTGTATAGTCTGATGGCTGCTGACACAAAGGAACGTCTGAACTACTCTGTATTGCACCTGGGTGGGAGGAGCCTGTGGCTGAAAGTGCTCCCCATATGACACAGCTCGCCATAGAGGGGATCAATCAATCAACATGGGCCAACTTACAACCCCTTAAATTTTGGAGCATATCCGAATCACATGTCGGGTCCACGGACCACCCAATCACAGCCGGACTGCCCATTCACCTCCATACATTTTTTGTATTTATATTTTTTGTATTTGGACTATGATTACGCAAAAACTACCAAACCAATTTTTATGAAACTCGGTGGAGGGGTGCATCAGGGGCCACCTTAGAAGCCATTACATTTTGGAGCATATCCAAATCACAGGCCGGATCCACCAATGAAAACAAAACTTGGAACGAAGCCAACTCCCTGTGTGAGGGTGCTAGAGACATGGGGTTTGGACTGGGGTGTGCGGGGGGAGAGGCCGGAGTGCACCGCATCGCCGCCGCTGGCTGTGACCTGAGGGAGGCGCCACAGAGCCGGCCAAATACAGCCACCCATTCACCTCCAGGGGTGTAGTATTGGCCAATTTAGAACCCATTTAATTTTGGAGTGGATACGAATCAAGGGGCGGGTCCACCAGCCGTTTCTTGGCTTGTTTGTTTGTTAGGAGGATTATGCAATCATGGGGTGGGTCCACAAGCTGCCCAAACATGGCCGGCCATTCACCTCCATTCACTTTTTGGGAAAACGGCCATATCGCTCATATCAGAGCCACGAAATGCATTCCTGGGCGGAGGTCTGTGCTCTGTGAGCACCATAGTTGACTTTTTTTCCCCCTCGAATATCTTTTTAAATATTTTGACAAAATAAATATTCGGAAAACCCCACTATTTTTCGGATTCGGGCACACCCTTAATATACGTATACTACATATACGTATAAAAATATATACACTAATCCTGCCGACCGCTAGATTGATGAGAACATGGCCCAATATACATTTACAATCAACAAAATCAGACATCCAATGCCAAATGCATTGTGGGTAAAATTATCATTAGTTATAGTCATTATATTGCACAAAGATCAGATGACTCTTATTTAGGTAGTTCAATCATGTTGGATAGTTCACATAGTGTGGCAAGGTCATATATGTGTCCATTACTAAAGTGCACCCTACTGTACTTCCCTCCAAACGTAATGAGGATCTCTGCATAGCACGGGCGTTATGAAGCCTAGATCTGCGTAGCTCCTGGAATACCACGTTCATTGGCTGAGAATTTGCTTTGAACAATGCGCTCTAGATGGAACGATCAGGGCATATGAAATCTACTGGTCAGAAGCTGCTACAGTATGTATCATATTACACAATGATTTAGCTGCAAACGGTCGGACATTGCACAAATGCAGGAACAACATAACTGCATCTGCTTCACGTTGATCACCATGATGCAAGGAGAAAACTGACCGGTGCACAGTCTTTGCCGGACAATTGAGGGGAGTCATTTGTGCCGTTTTCTGATCTCCAGAAAGAAAGTGCTCAGGGACCCTTCTACTTTCCACAGAGTTTAGAGCTCTGGGAGTTAAATACTATTCACGTAAAATAAATGTTAAAAAAATATGCATATTGATATTCATGAAGAAAATACTGGATTTTTCCACTCCTTCACTAACACAAAGGAACATGTATTATGGGTGGGGGACCACATGTTTACTGTTGCATTTGGCTTGTTACAGAAGATTTGAATCCATGTATCACCTAAACTCCTCTGCAACTAACATTGTGCTTTTCCTAGGCTATACATTATGTATGTAGGCACAGTGCTTACACTCTATGTTAGATTAATCAAAATCAATAATTTAGTTTAATAGAGAAGGGTCAGTGCAAGGTCAGTGCATGTGTTCCAGATAAGACCAATAAAGTAGGATCATGTACGTGATAAATATGATACTGTACAACATTTGCCTACTGTGCTTTTGATGAACTGTATTTGTTTACAGACTGAGGCAGCAGGATTAGATTTCTCAGGCACAATAACAATACCTGCAGATATAAACACACAACTTTCATCTTATGAAGGCAGAGAGAGAGCTCCTCCAATCCAGGTAAGACAGGATATATCTTGAATATCTGTTAATCGGAAAATGCTAATATACTAAAGACATACTGAAACCTTATTGAGATTTTTCAGCCATTAATGACTCTTTTTCTTCTCTTCTGCAGCATCCATAGAACCAGTTAGTTATATTGAAAAGATGAATACTTCAATAACAAATGAGTCTTCTACAACCTCCAATAGCAGCTTACATATTTATTTGGCAGAACAGTTTTTCCTCACGTCTTCCGTAATCAACATCTCCCTGAGCTTCCCTCTCAACTGCTACGTCCTGTGGCTGATGTTGAGGGGAGGCAGGAGAGCGTTGGCCTCAGATATATTTGCTCTCAACCTGGCTGTAATGGAGATACTCTTCGCCCTGTCCGATTTCCTCCAACTGTTTATAATTCTTTTAAGGGGTGATGGCATTGACATTCGTGCATTTACTATTTTTACAGCAGGCTTCATGTTTTCTGGTCGACCTCTGTTCCAGTGCTGTATCTGTGTAGAGCATTACCTAGCGGTGGTCCACCCTGTGGTCTTCCTGAAGTACAAACTCCTGAGGTACAAGGTGGCTTGTTCTGGGTTGGCCTGGGTGTTGGTGTTAAGCTTATGTACGATACACCTTTTCTTTTCTGACCGTGCCATTCAGTTCTATGACCTGAGTTTATACCTACTCTGGTCCTCTGGGAAGCTGTTCTGCTGCATGGCTGTTCTCAGGGCTCTGAAACGCCCCGGTCCTGGAGAGGTGGACAGAGAGAGAGAAGGGACAAACAACATGAAGATGAGAGCCTTCAGAATTATTGTGATTATCCTAGTATCAGTGCAGATGAGTTACTTTCCAATTGTATTGGCTATAATTTTGAGTGACTTTCTTGAACCAGCACAGAATGTTCTTGCCAGCTCCATTTGTTTCTTTATCCTAGTTGTCGCTGGTTTTGTGCAGCCCCTTCTATACCTTCACAGAGCTGGCAAACTGTTCTGTCTCAAGGGTCCGTAAGAGATAGATTATGCATTCAGGATGTACACCAAATTTCAACACTAATATTTATGGAAAGGCATAATAATTGATCATGATGTACTTTGGTTAGATTTTTTTGTAGAGCTGTAGCCAGATATTTTATTTTATTTCAGCTGAGAGACACCGTGTAGTGCATAATTTCCAGTATGTCCTGATTCCTAAAAATTTTGCATTTGCATTAAGTAGTAGCATATGTACTATAAATTTACATTAAATATGTTGTAATACATTATAAATAAGTAAAAACTAAATGCTTTCAGCTTTGTATTTGACCTCTTTACATATTTTATTTCTTCAAATCTTTTGACTAAAACATTTCTTCTGGATTTCACATTTGTATGTTGTTCCTTGTAGAGAGAACAGGACGTAACTTGAATGTTCCTCTTCAAGATGTCAAACGACTGAAACGTTGCAATAAAGTGTGTTTTACAGAAAATAACCTTTTTTTCTCCTTTTTTGTGCTGTTCAATTTTAACACTTTTGCAATAGGACATCAAAAGTGAGATGAGAGTTGTTAGTACAGCTATTGTACGTATTGTATATGGCTTATTATTAGAATTGAATCCATGAAAGGAGACATGCACCTGTATCAACTAAACTCCTCTGCAACTAACGTTGTGCTTTTCCTAGGCTATACTGTATGTATGTATGTATGTATGTATGCATGCATGCATGTATGTATGTATGTATGTATGTATGTACGTAGGCACAGTGCTTACACTCTATGTTAGATTAATCAAAAATCAATAATTTAGTTTAATAGAGAAAGGTCAGTGCAAGATCAGTGCATGTCTTCCAGATAGGACTAAAATGTTCAGAATATTTAGCTCTTTAATGGATCCATTCAGATTTTTGATATTTATATAGTTTTTTAGAAATGTAACTTTTAAAACTATTTTTTGTCCCATTGAAACTGCTTGAAACTTACGGAAGAGCATTAGGGCCAACAGCAGAGTTTTTTTTTTTAAGCTTCTGAGTTTAAAGTCAGAAATTCTGACTTTTTCCTCAGAAGTTATTTCTGACTTTTTTCTCAGAAATTCCGAGTTTTTTTCTCAGAAATTCTGACTTTAATCTCAGAAATTCTGACTTTAATCTCAGAAATTCTGACTTTAATCTCAGAAATTCTGACTTTAATCTCAGAAATTCTGACTTTAATCCCAGAAGTTATTTCTGACTTTTTTCTCAGAAATTCTGACTTTAAAGACTCAGAAGCTTAAAAAAATAATAAACTCAGTTGTTGGCCCTAATGCTCTTCTGTAGAAACTGCTTTTGGAATGTTCAGAAACGTTATGTTTTTAGAGTGGTGGCAGCAGTTGCTTTGAAAATATTCACACATTTTGTAAAATGCTGGCACAAGTACAGTTTTGACAGCTCACACACATATTATATATCAAAATGTTCACACAACTGTGTTGATTCGTACAATGTAAGTATCTAAGATGTGTGACTTACAGTTTTCACTGTATGACAATTTGTTCGGGAACTGCGCTCCCTATTGAAACATATGGCACCGCGCTCTAGCTTTTGAGCTGTTAATTTTGCATTTTTACCCTTTTCTAACTTGTCGCTATGCCTACAGTTTTAACAGCTCATACACATATTATATATCGAAATGTTCACAGAACTGTGCTGATTTGTACAATGTAAGTATCTAAGCTGTGTGACTTACCGTTTTTGAGGTATGACGATTTGTTCGCCAGCTGCGCTCCCCATTGAAACATATGGTGCCGCACTAACTTTTGAGCTGCTAATTTTACATTTTTACCCTTTTTCTAACTTGTCGCCATGCCTACAGTGTTTAAGCTATATGGACATATTATACATAGAAATGTTCTGCAAGTTCTCAGAATTCCTATGGTGTCAATATATAAGCTGTAAAATCTATAGTTTTCGTGATAGAGCCGTCTGAAGCCGACCTTGTCTAGGATCAGAGTGTCATTTGGGATTAGAGTGGTGGCAGCTGTTGCTTTTTAAAAATCTGTGTGCATGTGTAGCCTCTCTTAAAGGTACAGGCACCCTTTTATAACTAATGTGGTAGCACAGAACTCAGCCAAAGTGGAATAGAGACACATGATCTTCACTGGTGGGGGCCGGTGGGTAGCCCAGAGAGGAGTACACCATCCCTGACTGGCTATGACTAAAAGTGGAGGAGCCTCGCCACCACACCACTATTCACGCTACAGAACCCACTTTTCAGCCCCTGAGTGGGCTAGAGACACACAGTCTTCAATGCTGGATGCATGGAAATTGCCCGGCGGTCACTGTACTGTCCCTGTCTAGCTGTGACCCAAGGGGGCGGAGCCTAACCAGCACGCCACTATCCACGCCACAGGCCCCACAACTCAGCCCCTGAGTGGGCTAGAGACACACGGTCTTCACCGGTGGAGTCAGGTAGGTGGCCCGGAGAGGGGTACACTGTCCCCGACTGGTTCTGACCTGAGGGGGCGGAGTCTCACCACCACGCCACTATCCACGCCACGGGCCCCACATGTATGTATGTATGTATGTATGTATGTATGTATGTATGTATGTATGTATGTATGTATGTATGTATGTATGTATGTATGTAAGTATGTATGTATGTCTTCCAGATAGGACCAATAAAGTAGGAGCATGTACATGATAAATATGATATTGTACCTGGCTCACTAGACAAATGAGTAATCATGTAACATAATGATTAAGGTAGGGACTTTTGCACAACATTTGCCTACTGTGCTCTTGATGACCTGTATTTGTTTACAGACTGAGGCAGCAGGATTAGATTTCTCAGGCACAGTAAGAATACCTGCAGATATAAACACACAACTTTCATCTTATGAAGGCAGAGAGAGAGCTCCTCCAATCCAGGTAAGACAGGATATATCTTGAATATCTGTTAATCGGAAAATGCTAATATACTAAAGACATACTGAAATCTTAATTGAGATTTTTCAGCCATTAATGACTCTTTTTCTTCCCTTCTGCAGCATCCATAGAACCAGTTAGTTATATTGAAAAGATGAATACTTCAATAACAAATGAGTCTTCTACAACCTCCAATAGCAGCTTACATATTTATTTGGCAGAACAGTTTTTCCTCACGTCTTCCGTAATCAACATCTCCCTGAGCTTCCCTCTCAACTGCTACGTCCTGTGGCTGATGTTGAGGGGAGGCAGGAGAGCGTTGGCCTCAGATATATTTGCTCTCAACCTCGCTGTAATGGAGATACTCTTCGCCCTGTCCGATTTCCTCCAACTGTTTATAATTCTTTTAAGGGGTGATGGCATTGAAATTCAACCATTTACTTTTTTTACAGTAGGCTTCATGTTTGCTGGTCGACCTCTGTTCCAGTGCTGTATCTGTGTAGAGCATTACCTAGCGGTGGTCCACCCTGTGGTCTTCCTGAAGTACAAACTCCTGAGGTACAAGGTGGCTTGTTCTGGGTTGGCCTGGGTGTTGGTGTTAAGCTTATGTACGATACACCTTTTCATTTCTGAATATGACCATGCAATTCAGTTCTATGACCTGAGTTTATACCTGCTCTGGTCCTCTTGGAAGCTGTTCTGCTGCATGACTGTTCTCAGGGCTCTGAAACGCCCCGGTCCTGGAGAGGGGGACAGAGAGAGAGAAGGGACAAACAACATGAAGATGAGAGCCTTCAGAATTATTGTGATTATCCTAGTATCAGTGCAGATGAGTTACCTTCCAAATGTATTGGCTATAATTTTGAGTGACTTTCTAGAACCAGCACAGAATGTTCTTGCCAGCTCCATTTGTTTCTTTATCCTAGTTGTCGCTGGTTTTGTGCAGCCCCTTCTATACCTTCACAGAGCTGGCAAATTGTTCTGTCTCAAGGGTCCGTAAGAAATAGATTATGCATTCAGGATGTACACCAAATTTCAACACTAATATTTATGGAAAGGCATAATAATTGATCCTGATGTACTTTGGTTAGATTTTTTTGTAGAGCTATAGCCAGATATTTTATTTTATTTCATCTGAGAGACACCGTGTAGTGCATAATTTCCAGTCTGTCCTGATTCCTAAAAATGTTGCATTTGCATTCATTAGTAGCATAAGTACTATAAATTTACATTAAATATGTTGTAATACATTATAAATAAGTAAAAACTAAATGCTTTCAGCTTTGTATTTGACCTCTTTACATATTTTATTTCTTCAAATCTTTTGACTAAAACATTTCTTCTGGATTTCACATTTGTATGTTGTTCCTTGTAGAGAGAACAGGACGTAACTTGAATGTTCCTCTTCAAGATGTCAAACGACTGAAACGTTGCAATAAAGTGTGTTTTACAGAAAATAACCTTTTTTTCTCCTTTTTTGTGCTGTTCAATTTTAACACTTTTGCAATAGGACATCAAAAGTGAGATGAGAGTTGTTAGTACAGCTATTGTACGTATTGTATATGGCTTATTATTAGAATTGAATCCATGAAAGGAGACATGCACCTGTATCAACTAAACTCCTCTGCAACTAACGTTGTGCTTTTCCTAGGCTATACTGTATGTATGTATGTATGTATGTATGTATGCATGCATGCATGTATGTATGTATGTATGTACGTAGGCACAGTGCTTACACTCTATGTTAGATTAATCAAAAATCAATAATTTAGTTTAATAGAGAAAGGTCAGTGCAAGATCAGTGCATGTCTTCCAGATAGGACTAAAATGTTCAGAATATTTAGCTCTTTAATGGATCCATTCAGATTTTTGATATTTTTATAGTTTTTTAGAAATGTAACTTTTAAAACTATTTTTTGTCCCATTGAAACTGCTTGAAACTTACGGAAGAGCATTAGGGCCAACAGCAGAGTTTTTTTTTTTAAGCTTCTGAGTTTAAAGTCAGAAATTCTGACTTTTTCCTCAGAAGTTATTTCTGACTTTTTTCTCAGAAATTCCGAGTTTTTTTCTCAGAAATTCTGACTTTAATCTCAGAAATTCTGACTTTAATCTCAGAAATTCTGACTTTAATCTCAGAAATTCTGACTTTAATCCCAGAAGTTATTTCTGACTTTTTTCTCAGAAATTCTGACTTTAAAGACTCAGAAGCTTAAAAAAATAATAAACTCAGTTGTTGGCCCTAATGCTCTTCTGTAGAAACTGCTTTTGGAATGTTCAGAAACGTTATGTTTTTAGAGTGGTGGCAGCAGTTGCTTTGAAAATATTCACACATTTTGTAAAATGCTGGCACAAGTACAGTTTTGACAGCTCACACACATATTATATATCAAAATGTTCACACAACTGTGTTGATTCGTACAATGTAAGTATCTAAGATGTGTGACTTACAGTTTTCACTGTATGACAATTTGTTCGGGAACTGCGCTCCCTATTGAAACATATGGCACCGCGCTCTAGCTTTTGAGCTGTTAATTTTGCATTTTTACCCTTTTCTAACTTGTCGCTATGCCTACAGTTTTAACAGCTCATACACATATTATATATCGAAATGTTCACAGAACTGTGCTGATTTGTACAATGTAAGTATCTAAGCTGTGTGACTTACCGTTTTTGAGGTATGACGATTTGTTCGCCAGCTGCGCTCCCCATTGAAACATATGGTGCCGCACTAACTTTTGAGCTGCTAATTTTACATTTTTACCCTTTTTCTAACTTGTCGCCATGCCTACAGTGTTTAAGCTATATGGACATATTATACATAGAAATGTTCTGCAAGTTCTCAGAATTCCTATGGTGTCAATATATAAGCTGTAAAATCTATAGTTTTCGTGATAGAGCCGTCTGAAGCCGACCTTGTCTAGGATCAGAGTGTCATTTGGGATTAGAGTGGTGGCAGCTGTTGCTTTTTAAAAATCTGTGTGCATGTGTAGCCTCTCTTAAAGGTACAGGCACCCTTTTATAACTAATGTGGTAGCACAGAACTCAGCCAAAGTGGAATAGAGACACATGATCTTCACTGGTGGGGGCCGGTGGGTAGCCCAGAGAGGAGTACACCATCCCTGACTGGCTATGACTAAAAGTGGAGGAGCCTCGCCACCACACCACTATTCACGCTACAGAACCCACTTTTCAGCCCCTGAGTGGGCTAGAGACACACAGTCTTCAATGCTGGATGCATGGAAATTGCCCGGCGGTCACTGTACTGTCCCTGTCTAGCTGTGACCCAAGGGGGCGGAGCCTAACCAGCACGTCACTATCCACGCCACAGGCCCCACAACTCAGCCCCTGAGTGGGCTAGAGACACACGGTCTTCACCGGTGGAGTCAGGTAGGTGGCCCGGAGAGGGGTACACTGTCCCCGACTGGTTCTGACCTGAGGGGGCGGAGTCTCACCACCACGCCACTATCCACGCCACGGGCCCCACATGTATGTATGTATGTATGTATGTATGTATGTATGTATGTATGTATGTATGTATGTATGTATGTAAGTATGTATGTATGTCTTCCAGATAGGACCAATAAAGTAGGAGCATGTACATGATAAATATGATATTGTACCTGGCTCACTAGACAAATGAGTAATCATGTAACATAATGATTAAGGTAGGGACTTTTGCACAACATTTGCCTACTGTGCTCTTGATGACCTGTATTTGTTTACAGACTGAGGCAGCAGGATTAGATTTCTCAGGCACAGTAAGAATACCTGCAGATATAAACACACAACTTTCATCTTATGAAGGCAGAGAGAGAGCTCCTCCAATCCAGGTAAGACAGGATATATCTTGAATATCTGTTAATCGGAAAATGCTAATATACTAAAGACATACTGAAATCTTAATTGAGATTTTTCAGCCATTAATGACTCTTTTTCTTCCCTTCTGCAGCATCCATAGAACCAGTTAGTTATATTGAAAAGATGAATACTTCAATAACAAATGAGTCTTCTACAACCTCCAATAGCAGCTTACATATTTATTTGGCAGAACAGTTTTTCCTCACGTCTTCCGTAATCAACATCTCCCTGAGCTTCCCTCTCAACTGCTACGTCCTGTGGCTGATGTTGAGGGGAGGCAGGAGAGCGTTGGCCTCAGATATATTTGCTCTCAACCTCGCTGTAATGGAGATACTCTTCGCCCTGTCCGATTTCCTCCAACTGTTTATAATTCTTTTAAGGGGTGATGGCATTGAAATTCAACCATTTACTTTTTTTACAGTAGGCTTCATGTTTGCTGGTCGACCTCTGTTCCAGTGCTGTATCTGTGTAGAGCATTACCTAGCGGTGGTCCACCCTGTGGTCTTCCTGAAGTACAAACTCCTGAGGTACAAGGTGGCTTGTTCTGGGTTGGCCTGGGTGTTGGTGTTAAGCTTATGTACGATACACCTTTTCATTTCTGAATATGACCATGCAATTCAGTTCTATGACCTGAGTTTATACCTGCTCTGGTCCTCTTGGAAGCTGTTCTGCTGCATGACTGTTCTCAGGGCTCTGAAACGCCCCGGTCCTGGAGAGGGGGACAGAGAGAGAGAAGGGACAAACAACATGAAGATGAGAGCCTTCAGAATTATTGTGATTATCCTAGTATCAGTGCAGATGAGTTACCTTCCAAATGTATTGGCTATAATTTTGAGTGACTTTCTAGAACCAGCACAGAATGTTCTTGCCAGCTCCATTTGTTTCTTTATCCTAGTTGTCGCTGGTTTTGTGCAGCCCCTTCTATACCTTCACAGAGCTGGCAAATTGTTCTGTCTCAAGGGTCCGTAAGAAATAGATTATGCATTCAGGATGTACACCAAATTTCAACACTAATATTTATGGAAAGGCATAATAATTGATCCTGATGTACTTTGGTTAGATTTTTTTGTAGAGCTATAGCCAGATATTTTATTTTATTTCATCTGAGAGACACCGTGTAGTGCATAATTTCCAGTCTGTCCTGATTCCTAAAAATGTTGCATTTGCATTCATTAGTAGCATAAGTACTATAAATTTACATTAAATATGTTGTAATACATTATAAATAAGTAAAAACTAAATGCTTTCAGCTTTGTATTTGACCTCTTTACATATTTTATTTCTTCAAATCTTTTGACTAAAACATTTCTTCTGGATTTCACATTTGTATGTTGTTCCTTGTAGAGAGAACAGGACGTAACTTGAATGTTCTTCTTCAAGATGTCAAACGACTGAAACGTTGCAATAAAGTGTGTTTTACAGAAAATAACCTTTTTTTCTCCTTTTTTGTGCTGTTCAATTTTAACACTTTTGCAATAGGACATCAAAAGTGAGATGAGAGTTGTTAGTACAGCTATTGTACGTATTGTATATGGCTTATTATTAGAATTGAATCCATGAAAGGAGACATGCACCTGTATCAACTAAACTCCTCTGCAACTAACGTTGTGCTTTTCCTAGGCTATACTGTATGTATGTATGTATGTATGTATGCATGCATGCATGTATGTATGTATGTATGTATGTACGTAGGCACAGTGCTTACACTCTATGTTAGATTAATCAAAAATCAATAATTTAGTTTAATAGAGAAAGGTCAGTGCAAGATCAGTGCATGTCTTCCAGATAGGACTAAAATGTTCAGAATATTTAGCTCTTTAATGGATCCATTCAGATTTTTGATATTTTTATAGTTTTTTAGAAATGTAACTTTTAAAACTATTTTTTGTCCCATTGAAACTGCTTGAAACTTACGGAAGAGCATTAGGGCCAACAGCAGAGTTTTTTTTTTTAAGCTTCTGAGTTTAAAGTCAGAAATTCTGACTTTTTCCTCAGAAGTTATTTCTGACTTTTTTCTCAGAAATTCCGAGTTTTTTTCTCAGAAATTCTGACTTTAATCTCAGAAATTCTGACTTTAATCTCAGAAATTCTGACTTTAATCTCAGAAATTCTGACTTTAATCTCAGAAATTCTGACTTTAATCCCAGAAGTTATTTCTGACTTTTTTCTCAGAAATTCTGACTTTAAAGACTCAGAAGCTTAAAAAAATAATAAACTCAGTTGTTGGCCCTAATGCTCTTCTGTAGAAACTGCTTTTGGAATGTTCAGAAACGTTATGTTTTTAGAGTGGTGGCAGCAGTTGCTTTGAAAATATTCACACATTTTGTAAAATGCTGGCACAAGTACAGTTTTGACAGCTCACACACATATTATATATCAAAATGTTCACACAACTGTGTTGATTCGTACAATGTAAGTATCTAAGATGTGTGACTTACAGTTTTCACTGTATGACAATTTGTTCGGGAACTGCGCTCCCTATTGAAACATATGGCACCGCGCTCTAGCTTTTGAGCTGTTAATTTTGCATTTTTACCCTTTTCTAACTTGTCGCTATGCCTACAGTTTTAACAGCTCATACACATATTATATATCGAAATGTTCACAGAACTGTGCTGATTTGTACAATGTAAGTATCTAAGCTGTGTGACTTACCGTTTTTGAGGTATGACGATTTGTTCGCCAGAAGCGCTCCCCATTGAAACATATGGTGCCGCACTAACTTTTGAGCTGCTAATTTTACATTTTTACCCTTTTTCTAACTTGTCGCCATGCCTACAGTGTTTAAGCTATATGGACATATTATACATAGAAATGTTCTGCAAGTTCTCAGAATTCCTATGGTGTCAATATATAAGCTGTAAAATCTATAGTTTTCGTGATAGAGCCGTCTGAAGCCGACCTTGTCTAGGATCAGAGTGTCATTTGGGATTAGAGTGGTGGCAGCTGTTGCTTTTTTAAAATCTGTGTGCATGTGTAGCCTCTCTTAAAGGTACAGGCACCCTTTTATAACTAATGTGGTAGCACAGAACTCAGCCAAAGTGGAATAGAGACACATGATCTTCACTGGTGGGGGCCGGTGGGTAGCCCAGAGAGGAGTACACCATCCCTGACTGGCTATGACTAAAAGTGGAGGAGCCTCGCCACCACACCACTATTCACGCTACAGAACCCACTTTTCAGCCCCTGAGTGGGCTAGAGACACACAGTCTTCAATGCTGGATGCATGGAAATTGCCCGGCGGTCACTGTACTGTCCCTGTCTAGCTGTGACCCAAGGGGGCGGAGCCTAACCAGCACGCCACTATCCACGCCACAGGCCCCACAACTCAGCCCCTGAGTGGGCTAGAGACACACGGTCTTCACCGGTGGAGTCAGGTAGGTGGCCCGGAGAGGGGTACACTGTCCCCGACTGGTTCTGACCTGAGGGGGCGGAGTCTCACCACCACGCCACTATCCACGCCACGGGCCCCACATGTATGTATGTATGTATGTATGTATGTATGTATGTATGTATGTATGTATGTATGTATGTAAGTATGTATGTATGTCTTCCAGATAGGACCAATAAAGTAGGAGCATGTACATGATAAATATGATATTGTACCTGGCTCACTAGACAAATGAGTAATCATGTAACATAATGATTAAGGTAGGGACTTTTGCACAACATTTGCCTACTGTGCTCTTGATGACCTGTATTTGTTTACAGACTGAGGCAGCAGGATTAGATTTCTCAGGCACAGTAAGAATACCTGCAGATATAAACACACAACTTTCATCTTATGAAGGCAGAGAGAGAGCTCCTCCAATCCAGGTAAGACAGGATATATCTTGAATATCTGTTAATCGGAAAATGCTAATATACTAAAGACATACTGAAATCTTAATTGAGATTTTTCAGCCATTAATGACTCTTTTTCTTCCCTTCTGCAGCATCCATAGAACCAGTTAGTTATATTGAAAAGATGAATACTTCAATAACAAATGAGTCTTCTACAACCTCCAATAGCAGCTTACATATTTATTTGGCAGAACAGTTTTTCCTCACGTCTTCCGTAATCAACATCTCCCTGAGCTTCCCTCTCAACTGCTACGTCCTGTGGCTGATGTTGAGGGGAGGCAGGAGAGCGTTGGCCTCAGATATATTTGCTCTCAACCTCGCTGTAATGGAGATACTCTTCGCCCTGTCCGATTTCCTCCAACTGTTTATAATTCTTTTAAGGGGTGATGGCATTGAAATTCAACCATTTACTTTTTTTACAGTAGGCTTCATGTTTGCTGGTCGACCTCTGTTCCAGTGCTGTATCTGTGTAGAGCATTACCTAGCGGTGGTCCACCCTGTGGTCTTCCTGAAGTACAAACTCCTGAGGTACAAGGTGGCTTGTTCTGGGTTGGCCTGGGTGTTGGTGTTAAGCTTATGTACGATACACCTTTTCATTTCTGAATATGACCATGCAATTCAGTTCTATGACCTGAGTTTATACCTGCTCTGGTCCTCTTGGAAGCTGTTCTGCTGCATGACTGTTCTCAGGGCTCTGAAACGCCCCGGTCCTGGAGAGGGGGACAGAGAGAGAGAAGGGACAAACAACATGAAGATGAGAGCCTTCAGAATTATTGTGATTATCCTAGTATCAGTGCAGATGAGTTACCTTCCAAATGTATTGGCTATAATTTTGAGTGACTTTCTAGAACCAGCACAGAATGTTCTTGCCAGCTCCATTTGTTTCTTTATCCTAGTTGTCGCTGGTTTTGTGCAGCCCCTTCTATACCTTCACAGAGCTGGCAAATTGTTCTGTCTCAAGGGTCCGTAAGAAATAGATTATGCATTCAGGATGTACACCAAATTTCAACACTAATATTTATGGAAAGGCATAATAATTGATCCTGATGTACTTTGGTTAGATTTTTTTGTAGAGCTATAGCCAGATATTTTATTTTATTTCATCTGAGAGACACCGTGTAGTGCATAATTTCCAGTCTGTCCTGATTCCTAAAAATGTTGCATTTGCATTCATTAGTAGCATAAGTACTATAAATTTACATTAAATATGTTGTAATACATTTTAAATAAGTAAAAACGAAATGCTTTCAGCTTTGTATTGATCTCTTTACATATTTTATTTCTTCAAATCTTTTGACTAAAACATTTCTTCTGGATTTCACATTTGTATGTTGTTCCTTGTAGAGAGAACAGGACGTAACTTGAATGTTCCTCTTCAAGATGTCAAACGACTGAAACGTTGCAATAAAGTGTGTTTTACAGAAAATAACCTTTTTTCTCCTTTTTTGTGCTCTTCAATTTTAACACTTTTGCAATAGGACATCAAAAGTGAGATGAGAGTTGTTAGTACAGCTATTGTACGTATTGTATATGACTTATTATTAGAATTGAATCCATGAAAGGAGACATGCACCTGTATCAACTAAACTTCTCTGCAACTAACGTTGTGCTTTTCCTAGTCTTTACTGTATGTATGTATGTATGTATGTATGTATGTATGTATGTATGTATGTATGTATGTATGCATGTATGTATGGATGGATGGATGGATGGATGGATGGATGGACTGTATGTACGTAGGCACAGTGCTTACACTCTATGTTACGTAGATTAATCAAAATCAATAATTTAGTTTAATAGAGAAAGGTCAGTGCAAGGTCAGTGCATGTCTTCCAGATAGGACCAATAAAGTAGGATCATGTACATGATAAATATGATATTGTACCTGGCTCACTAGACAAATGAGTAATCATGTAACATAATGATTAAGGTAGGGAGTTTTGCACAACATTTGCCTACTGTGCTCTTGAGGAACTGTATTTGTTTACAGACTGAGGCAGCAGGATTAGATTTCTCAGGCACAATAAGAATACCTGCAGATATAAACACACAACTTTCATCTTATGAAGGCAGAGAGAGAGCTCCTCCAATCCAGGTAAGACAGGATATATCTTGAATATCTGTTAATCGGAAAATGCTAATATACTAAAGACATACTGAAATCTTAATTGAGATTTTTCAGCCATTAATGACTCTTTTTCTTCTCTTCTGCAGCATCCATAGAACCATTTAGTTATATTGAAAATATGAATACTTCAATAACAAATGAGTCTTCTACAACCTCCAATAGCAGCTTACATATTTATTTGGCAAAACAGTTTTTCCTCACGTCTTCCGTGATCAACATCTTCCTGAGCTTCCCTCTCAACTGCTACGTCCTGTGGCTGATGTTGAGGGGAGGCAGGAGAGCGTTGGCCTCAGATATATTTGCTCTCAACCTGGCTGTAATGGAGATACTCTTCGCCCTGTCCAATTTCCTCCAACAGTTTATAATTCTTTTAAGGGGTGATGGCATTGAAATTCAAGCATTTACTATTTTTACAGCAGGCTTCATGTTTAATGGTCGACCTCTGTTCCAGTGCTGTATCTGTGTAGAGCATTACCTAGCGGTGGTCCACCCTGTGGTCTTCCTGAAGTACAAACTCCTGAGGTACAAGGTGGCTTGTTCTGGGTTGGCCTGGGTGTTGGTGTTAAGCTTATGTACGATACACCTTTTCTTTTCTGACCGTGCCATTCAGTTCTATGACCTGAGTTTATACCTACTCTGGTCCTCTGGGAAGCTGTTCTGCTGCATGGCTGTTCTCAGGGCTCTGAAACGCCCCGGTCCTGGAGAGGTGGACAGAGAGAGAGAAGGGACAAACAACATAAAGATGAGAGCCTTCAGAATTATTGTGATTATCCTAGTATCAGTGCAGATGAGTTACTTTCCAATTGTATTGGCTATAATTTTGAGTGACTTTCTTGAACCAGCACAGAATGTTCTTGCCAGCTCCATTTGTTTCTTTATCCTAGTTGTCGCTGGTTTTGTGCAGCCCCTTCTATACCTTCACAGAGCTGGCAAACTGTTCTGTCTCAAGGGTCCGTAAGAGATAGATTATGCATTCAGGATGTACACCAAATTTCAACACTAATATTTATGGAAAGGCATAATTATTGATCATGATGTACTTTGGTTAGATTTTTTTTGTAGAGCTATAGCCAGATATTTTATTTTATTTCAGCTGAGAGACACCGTGTAGTGCATAATTTCCAGTATGTCCTGATTCCTAAAAATTTTGCATTTGCATTAAGTAGTAGCATATGTACTATAAATTTACATTAAATATGTTGTAATACATTATAAATAAGTAAAAACTAAATGCTTTCAGCTTTGTATTTGACCTCTTTACATATTTTATTTCTTCAAATCTTTTGACTAAAACATTTCTTCTGGATTTCACATTTGTATGTTGTTCCTTGTAGAGAGAACAGGACGTAACTTGAATGTTCCTCTTCAAGATGTCAAACGACTGAAACGTTGCAATAAAGTGTGTTTTACAGAAAATAACCTTTTTTCTCCTTTTTTGCTCTTCAATTTTAACACTTTTGCAATATGACATCATAAGTGAGATGAGACGTACAATAGTTGTTAGTACAGCTATTGTACGTATTGTATATGGCTTATCAAATTATTAGAATTGAATCCATGAAAGGAGACATGCACCTGTATCAACTAAACTCCTCTGCAACTAACGTTGTGCTTTTCCTAGGCTATACTGTATGTATGTATGTATGTATGTATGCATGCATGCATGTATGTATGTATGTATGTATGTACGTAGGCACAGTGCTTACACTCTATGTTAGATTAATCAAAAATCAATAATTTAGTTTAATAGAGAAAGGTCAGTGCAAGATCAGTGCATGTCTTCCAGATAGGACTAAAATGTTCAGAATATTTAGCTCTTTAATGGATCCATTCAGATTTTTGATATTTTTATAGTTTTTTAGAAATGTAACTTTTAAAACTATTTTTTGTCCCATTGAAACTGCTTGAAACTTACGGAAGAGCATTAGGGCCAACAGCAGAGTTTTTTTTTTTAAGCTTCTGAGTTTAAAGTCAGAAATTCTGACTTTTTCCTCAGAAGTTATTTCTGACTTTTTTCTCAGAAATTCCGAGTTTTTTTCTCAGAAATTCTGACTTTAATCTCAGAAATTCTGACTTTAATCTCAGAAATTCTGACTTTAATCTCAGAAATTCTGACTTTAATCCCAGAAGTTATTTCTGACTTTTTTCTCAGAAATTCTGACTTTAAAGACTCAGAAGCTTAAAAAAATAATAAACTCAGTTGTTGGCCCTAATGCTCTTCTGTAGAAACTGCTTTTGGAATGTTCAGAAACGTTATGTTTTTAGAGTGGTGGCAGCAGTTGCTTTGAAAATATTCACACTCCTCTGCAACTAACGTTGTGCTTTTCCTAGGCTATACTGTATGTATGTATGTATGTATGTATGTATGTATGTATGTATGTATGTATGTATGTATGTATGTATGTATTTACTGTATGTATGTATGTATGTATGTATGTATGTATGTATGTATTTATGTATGCATGCATGCATGTATGTATGTACGTAGGCACAGTGCTTACACTCTATGTTAGATTAATCAAGATCAATAATTTAGTTTAATAGAGAAAGGTCAGTTCAAGGTCAGTGCATGTCTTCCAGATAGGACCAATAAAGTAGGATAATGTACGTGATAAATATGATACTGTACCTGGCTCACTAGACAAATGAGTAATCATGTAATATAATGATTAAAGGAGTAGTAAAGGGAAAATGCATGTTTAGCCCTGTTTTAAGGTTACTTATGATCATATACAATGGTTCAGATCAAAACATTGACAAAACTAGCACTTTTGAGAAAGTCTGATAATTGCTATACCACCGTTTTGGTCATACAATGGATGTGGGTGGGCACCTTGAAAAATGTCTTTGAAATGTCTTGTCTTTGAAATCGAGAGTTTAACATGTTTTTGAAAGATTTTTCAAGGTGCCCACCCACATCCATTGTATGACCTAAATGGTGGAAGAACAATTATCAGACTTTCTCAAAAGTGCTAGTTTTGTCAACGTTTTGATCTGAACCTTTGTATATGATCATGAGTAACCTTAAAACAGGGCTAAACATGCATTTTCCCTTTACTACTCCTTTAAGGTATAGGGAGTTTTACACAACATTTGCCTACTGTGCTCTTGATGAAGTGTATTTGTTTACAGACTGAGGCAGCAGGATTAGATTTCTCAGGCACAATAAGAATACCTGCAGATATAAACACACAACTTTCATCTTATGAATATCTGTTAATCGGAAAATGCTAATATACTAAAGACATACTGAAATTGTCTTGATTGAGATTTTTCAGCCATTAATGACTCTTTTTACGCAGGTATGCAGGCTCACTTGTGCTCATTGGTTGGATTCCGCAAAAATCAATAATTGTATTTAATAGAGAAAGGTCAGTGCAAGTCTTCCAGACCAATAAGACCAATAAGTAATCAGCTCTTCAACCTGGCACATGCTATCTCGCTCACTAGACAAACAAATGAGTAGTCATGTAACAAGATGACTAAGGTTGGTTGTTTTACACTACATTTGCCTACTGTGCCCTTGATTTGTTTGAACTCTATTTGTTTACAGCCTGGTGCAGTAGGATTAGATTTCTAGGCACGATAAGAATCCCTGCAGATATTTCATTTCATTTCAATTTCAAACCTTTATTTATACTTGTGAAGCACTGAGGTTTCCCTCATTTACAGTGATGACGAGTTTACAGAGAGACACATATCAACAAAACAAAATCAATACAATAATAATAATTAGGGGCCAGGCAGCGTAGCTGCCGGAACCCTATTGTATTTGCCTATATTATTATTCTCCATCTTCCACTGAAGTCTAACTTCCCGTGGACAAAAAATCACCAAAATTTGCACATAGCTCCAGTACTATACCCAAAGTCCTCACCCTGCATTGTAGGTCAATAAACCTCAAGGTGGCGCTACAGCAACAGTCTAAAGTTTAAAACTTTAAAAAATCATAACAAATCAGCCATAGGTGCTATCACTGTAAAACCACCACGTGAATGTAGTCCCAATTGAGACAAAACTGTCATATGCTTTGACCTTGCAGGAATTTTGAAGTCCATCACTCTGATTTCTTCATAAACTGTAAAACCTATCAAACCTATCTCCTCCCACATTTTTTGTTCAATTGACACTAAAATTGATCTACTGTATCGTCAGACTGTCCGTACCAAAGGATCCTCACAGATTTTTGAAATATGAAAAATTGAGCCCACAGCACATCAAAAAGTTTTACTGTTAACAGTTCTGTATACAGTTCCTATTAATTCTCGCCAAATCAATGTCTGATCATCCTCATAAAAAGTGACAACATTGGCCACATATCCAAGATGTAGTATGATTTCTTTCAGAATTTTATCTCAAAAATTGAAT
>NC_140242.1:27307005-27383318 GCF_949987555.1 Borostomias antarcticus
AACACTGTCCCTGACTGGCTCTGACCTGAGGGGGCGGAGTCTCACCCCCACGCCACTATCCACGCCACGGCCCCACAACTCAGCCCCTGAGTGGGCTAGAGACACATGGTCTTCACCAGTGCGAGCGGGTAGGTGGCCCAGATAGGGGTACACTGTCCTCGACCAGCTCTGACCTGAGGGGGCGGAGTCTCACCACCACGCCACTATCTACGCCACGGGCCCCACAACTCAGCCCCTGATTGGGCTAGAGACACATGGTCTTCACCGGTACGGGCGGGTAGGTGGTCCGGAGAGGGGTACACTGTCCTCGACCAGCTCTGACCTGAGGGGGCGGAGTCTCACCACCATGCCACTGTCCACACCACAGACCCCAAAACTCAGCTTCGCCGGTGGGTGCATGGAGATTGCCTGGTCCGTAATAGTTCTAGCAGTAGCTGTTACATACAGCTGCAGCAGCTAGCCCACCTCACATTTTCTCCAGGAAATGTACTTTCTAGTTTAAATTAATGTTTGTCAATTGTTACATTTTTTCTTTTTTTGTTCATGACCCGTTTTAGATTGATATTCTTGTCCTTTGTTGGTTTCACAATTCTGCTATTGTGTTAGTAGAGAGCTTAGTTGGCTGAATCTTAGAGGGTTGGTCTCTCCATCTGTCCAATGCACTCTCTGAATATTAGATATATGGGGTAATGTTGGTTTGTATCGAATGTCAATCCTTCATGTTTCCCTCGTTTGGTTTGTAAGTAGATGTGATGAAAGCAATTATAAAAGTGCTCATGAGCAAGATGAGCATGGGGGTCATAACTGTTCACCTGGGAATCTAGACTGTAGATTTATTTCAGATATGAAGAAAAATAAACGTATTTGTGTTATGAATATAAAACCAATGTTGAATACTGCTGTTTTTGATTTATTTTATTTTTATTTTTTGTACGTTTTAGCAAAGGATTTTGACTGCTGTTCCCGACAAATACTTGAATTTCTTAAAAAAAAAAAAGAACAAAAAAGTGTAGAGTAAAAGTAGTGAATGAATAAAAAAAAGTCTTTGGGGAATATGTTTTGGACTGTTTTTGTTTTTACAGGTGTCACTGCTTTGTTGTTTGTTTGTTGTATTGCCCCTCAAGTAACACTGTTAAAATGTTCTAGCCTACCTGAATAGCTAGTAGGCCCTAGTTCTGATAGTTGATTTTAGATCAACATGTGTAGGCTACGTTGGTTCATTCGTTAGTCTGTAGCCTACAATGGCAATGTAGGTGGCCCACTACTTGCAGGCGCTCGCCACAGTTAATTTTTTTCCGCCATTGGCAATAACAGTTTGGTTTGTAGGCTAGATAAAAACTGCTTTGTGTTTCAGTAAAAGTGTCGTCTATACTACTCGGGCAGCCGTCTACTTTCTAAATCCACAGACTACAGAGATTGAGGAGGTTATTGCTCTTTTGGCGCTTATTGAAAATGTTAGGATTCTCGTTATCAATGTGTTTTGTGTGGGTACAATTGTCATTACAATTGTCATTAGTATAGTCATATTTCACAACACTGATCAGCGAAATTCCGACCTCCGATGCAACTGGAACGCAGCATTTGAATCAATCATCTCATTTGCCATGGTAGTTTTCACAGGAATTTGTTTAGGTCGATGGTGCAGATGGGGACAACATACAGGGTGCACGGACAAGACGGTGCAGAGACAGGATAGTTCAAATGTAAAATACAGCAGGCCTAGTAGTTAGGGCCCGAGCACTGGCGGTGCGAGGCCCTATTGAAATTATAAGGATTATTATTAGGGCCCGAGCACTGGCAGTGCGAGGTGTTTGGTGAAAACTATAATTTTTTGAGAACTTTTGATCACAAAGGTCTTAAGATGAAGCTGACCGAATATGAAGTTGATCGGATGAAATCTGTAGGAGGAGTTCGTTGAAGTATGAGGCATGGAAATGGTAAAAACAAGGACAAAATGGCACATTAAAAGCAAAATGGCTGACTTCCTGTTGGATGTTGGGTATAGATCCAAGAGACATTTTAGTGTCTCGATGAACTACATATGCCCACCGAATTTAGGGGGGACATTAGGTACTGTGAACATTTGTTTGCTAAAATATAAAGAAGTGCAAGGAATACAAATAGCTGTGTGTGTGTGCGTGTGCATATCTGTCATCAAGGTGCCTCCACAGCGAGTGACCGACGCCTCATGTTCAGTTGAATGTAAATGTCTATTCTATACACTTATGCAAATGAATTGTGAATCTCACAAAATACAAACTGACAACGTATCACGCATGAGAATACATTCTTTGCTGACTGATTTTTATTTGAGAGAAAATCAATGTACATATAAAGTTGGATTAGCCTTTGATAACTTGCAGTATATATGATCAGATTATATCTGCAGAACAGCCCTTGGAATTACACATTTCAATTCAACCCTATAGACTGGTATATAATGGGTATAAATGGATGATTAGTAAGATAGTACTGATATTACATAACATCAGAGCAGGGTTAACACCAAATCACTTATCAAGTTAGAATATATTAGTCAAGACCACTCTATATTATTCACATCTACAGCCCTAAGTCACTAGATGCTTTCATAGAATCACAACAGTGAGAAACACATTCCTTCCTTTAAAAAAACACCGTCACCCAGTGGCTTTACAATAAATGGCTTGTTGACTTCTCTCTTGGTGTCAAACATCTAGAATCAAATGGCTTACAGAGATGGTGTGATAATAATCAAGTGTTTGACACCGGTTCGCAGGGAAGGAGACCCAGCATCCATCTCAGGTCTAAGACAATGGTCTGATCTTCATAGAGACAGCTTTCAGCGAGTAATACATACCCCTCCAGGTATACCAGATCATACCAGTTCCATACATATCAGGAGTGTGACCCCACAGATACAGCGCATTGATGTTAGCATTTTGGCACGTTCAATACCAAAAGGCCCCATAATACCAAAAGGCCCCATAACACGAAGTTGCACAATTCTTGGTCGGGTCACCGTCCTGGTCTTTGTCAAAGGTGGTAAATCTCTGTCCGTTATGGTAACTGAGTGAGTCTCCCGCTCCCCCGTTGATGAATCCCGTGACGTTCAGCTTGTAGCCGTCTGCCTCTGAGCCCACAGAGAAGTGGGAGTACTGAGCAGACACCTTGTGTCCCTCAAAGTCCTCCATGCCCACCCTCAGCTCGTGAGCTCTGTTCACGGTGAGGAGGTGCATGGCATCCAGTCCGAGCCAGTACTCTCCATTTGCATCTCCAAAGCCAGCTTTGTACTGCTCCCAGGGTCTGTAGAAGTTGACGCAACCGTCCATTCTCCTCTGGATGACGGTCCACCTTCCTCCATCTGTGTCCATGTCACAGTAGGCCTGGACTGGAGCAAGCGCAGGGTAGATGGTGAACACAGCACTGGCTTTTGAGACGGTCTTGTAGATTTCTACACAGTCCCTGACCAAAGAGACGTCACAGCGAGGTTCAGAGTGGACTGATGTCGCCAACAGCAGAACTGTGAAGGCCAGAGTTATCATTCTGAAGTGTTGAAGTTTCAGCTCTCAGAGCTGATCAGGTGGCTGAGGAATGTCTCAGTGTGCGCAGGGTCTCCAGGCTCAAATGTTTAATGAGTTTTGGGAAGACTTATGGGAGCCTTCAATACTGTTACAGACACGCACGTGATCACTGTGGAAGAACCAGTTCAGAGTGACATTCTGAATGTTGTCCTGACTAAGAATGCTTCAATGTAATCTACTGTAAATCATCAGTAGTGTCATCTGAAATATGTTGTCTTACCTGCCACCCTGCCGCTTGGACAGGTAAACATGGACTGCCACCACTACCAGACCTTTGAAAAGTAACAATACCAACCAAACACACATCAAAACAGTGTTGTGGTTATATGAAATCATCTATTGACTTAGGGCTAGTAGTGTAGGTGTTGTGAATGATAGACGTCTTGACTATATGTTGCTAAATCGAGATGGTTGATTATTTTGCTATTACTTGCCTTGATGGGGCCGGGGAGTCAAGTGAGGATTATGTTCTTTGACTTCTCGAGCGCTTTCAACACCATCCAGCCTCTGCTACTCAGAGAGAAGCTTGGACAGATGGGAGTGGATCCCGCCTGCGTATCACGGCCTACCTGACGGGAAGACCACAGCCCAGCAAACACGCAACGTCAGGGAGACGTTCAGATCATGTCTTAATAACGTCCGTCGGTCCATAACCCCATTTGTACGTCTGCTGGACCCCTCAATATTCAAACGTCTGGCTTGGACCCCTCTAAGACGTCTGTGGACGTGCAAAACGGGTCCAATATCTGGACGTTAAAAAAAAACATTCATTCTGGCTCCTAATTGGATGTCTTTGGACGTCCGAATAAGACAAAAAAGACGTCTTTTAGACGTGTCTTTGCTCAGTGGGAGTTCGTCAGGTTGGGGAGATGCGTCTCTGGAACGGTGGCGAGTAGCACTGGTGCTCCGCAGTGGACTGTGCTGGCTCCTTACCTGTTCACCTTGTACACATCGGACCACAAGTACAACTCAGAGTCCTACCAGATCCAGAAGTACTCTGATGACACAGCTATTGTGGCGTGTGTGAGGAAGGGACAGGAGGCAGAGTACAGGAACCTTGTGGGATCTGGTGTGAGAGGAACGGCCTTCTCCTGAACACCAAGAAGACGAGGGAGATGGTCGTAAAACTGGGTTGTGGATCTTAGCCAAGCAGTCTGTTCTCCACTAGATGGTTTTGCTATCATGAACAGTGACCATGACTGTTTCCTTCTGGCTGAAGGTAGAAGTTTTCTTCAGCCCCAGCAATACGTTCAAATGATTTGACCTTCGAACCTTATTGTTAAATTAACCTGACTCATAGCTATGTTTAGAGGGAACTTCTACCTGCACCATTCTACCACTAGATGGTGCTAATGTACCTGTGGGTAATGAGGCCCGTCAGAATGTGCATTGTACAGTATCTGCATGTGCATATCTGTGCATGTTTATGATCCGGGAGGAAGTGGATTTGAATGCTGTGCAGTGGGAGAAGACAGTCCTGATTTTATTTAACTCAATGTTTGTCAATTGTTACATTTTTTCTTTTTTAGTTCATGACCCGTTTTAGATTGATATTCTTGTCCTTTGTTGGTTTCACAATTCTGCTATTGTGTTAGTAGAGAGCTTAGTTGGCTGAATCTTAGAGGGTTGGTCTCTCCATCTGTCCAATGCACTCTCTGAATATTAGATATATGGGGTAATGTTGGTTTGTATCGAATGTCAATCCTTCATGTTTCCCTCGTTTGGTTTGTAAGTAGATGTGATGAAAGCAATTATAAAAGTGCTCATGAGCAAGATGAGCATGGGGGTCATAACTGTTCACCTGCTAATCTAGACAGTAGATTAATTTCAGATATGAAGAAAAAAAAACGTATTTGTGTATGAATATAAAACCAATGTTGAATACTGCTGTTTTTGATTTATTTTATTTTTTATTTTTTGTATGTTTTAGCAAAGAATTTTGACTGCTGTTCCCGACAAATACTTTAATTTCTTAAAAAAAAAAGAAAAAAAAAAGTGTAGAGTAAAAGAAGTTAATGAATAAAAAAAAGTATTTGGGGAATATGTTTTGGACTGTTTTTGTTTTTACAGGTGTCACTGCTTTGTTGTTTGTTTGTTGTATTGCCCCTCTAGTAACACTGTTAAAATGTTCTAGCCTACCTGAATAGCTAGTAGGCCCTAGTTCTGATAGTTGACTTTAGATCAACATGTGTAGGCTACGTTGGTTCATTCGTTAGTCTGTAGCCTACAATGGCAATGTAGGTGGCCCACTACTTGGAGGCGCTCGCCACAGTTAATTTTTTTCCGCCATTGGCAATAACATTTTGGTTTGTAGGCTAGATAAAAACTGCTTTGTGTTTCAGTAAAAGTGTCGTCTATGCTACTCGGGCACCCGTCTACTTTCTAAATCCACAGACTACAGAGATTGAGGAGGTTATTGCTCTTTTGGCGCTCATTGAAAATGTTAGGATTCTCGTTATCAATGTGTTTTGTGTGGGTACAATTGTCATTAGTATAGTCATATTTCACAACACTGATCAGCGAAATTCCGACCTCCGATGCAACTGGAACGCAGCATTTGAATCAATCATCTCATTTGCCATGGTAGTTTTTACAGGAATTTGTTTAGGTCGATGGTGCAGATGGGGACAACATACAGGGTGCACGGACAAGACGGTGCAGAGACAGGATAGTTCAAATGTAAAATACAGCAGGCCTACTAGTTAGGGCCCGAGCACTGGCGGTGCGAGGCCCTATTGAAATTGTAAGGATTATTATTAGGGCCCGAGCACTGGTAGTGTGAGGTGTTTGGTGAAAACTATAATTTTTTTAGAACTTTTGATCACAAAGGTCTTAAGATGAAGCTAAACAAATATGAAGTTGATCGGATGAAATCTGTAGGAGGAGTTCGTTGAAGTATGAGGCATGGAAATGGTAAAAACAAGGACAAAATTGCACATTAAAAGCAAAATGGCTGACTTCCTGATGGATGTTGGGTATAGTTCCAAGAGACATTTTAGTGTCTCGATGAACTACATATGCCCACCGAATTTAGGGGGGACATTAGGTACTGTGAACATTTGTTTGCTAAAATATAAAGAAGTGCAAGGAATACAAATAGCTGTGTGTGTGTGCGTGTGCATATCTGTCATCAAGGTGCCTCCACAGCGAGGGACCGACGCCTCATGTTCAGTTGAATGTAAATGTCTATTCTATACACTTATGCAAATGAGTTGTGAATCTCACAAAATACAAACTGACAACGTATCACGCATGAGAATGCATTCTTTGCTGACTGATTTTTATTTGAGAGAAAATCAATGTACATATAAAGTTGGATTAGCCTTTGATAACTTGCAGTATATATGATCAGATTATATCTGCAGAACAGCCCTTGGAATTACACATTTCAATTTAACCCTATAGACTGGTATATAATGGGTATAAATGGATGATTAGTAAGATAGTTCTGATATTACATAACTTCAGAGCAGGGTTAACACCAAATCACTTATCAAATTAGAATATATTAGTCAAGACCACTCTATATTATTCACAACATCTACAGTACTAGCCCTTAGTCATTAGATGCTTTCATAGAATCACAACACTGAGAAACACATTCCTTCCTCTAAAAAAAAGCACTGTCACCCAGTGGCTTTACAATAAATGGCTTGTTGAGTTCTCTCTTGGTGTCAAACATCTAGAATCAAATGACTTACAGAGATGGTGTGATAATAATCAAGTGTTTGACACTGGTTCGCAGGGAAGGAGACCCAGCATCCATGTAGGTAGGCACTAGTGTATATGCACTAGTCTGATCTTCATGTTGACGGCTTTCAGAGAGTAATGCATACCCTTCCAAGTATCCCAGATTATACCAGTTCCAAATCTATCAGTGTGACCCCACAGATACAGCCCATTGATGTTAGCAAGATGGCATTTTAAATACCAAAAGGCCCCATAAAACACAGTTGCACAATTCTTGCTGTGGTCCTGGTCTTTGTCGAAGGTGCTAAATTTCTGTCCGTTATGGTAACTGAGGGAGTCTCCCGCTCCCCCGTTGGTGAATCCCGTGACGTTCAGCTTGTAGCCGTCTGCCTCTGAGCCCACAGAGAAGTGGGAGTACTGAGCAGACACCTTGTTTCCCTCAAAGTCCTCCATGTCCACCCTCAGCTCGTGAGCTCTGTTCACTGTGAGGAGGTGCATGGCATCCAGTCCGAGCCAGTACTCTCCATTTGCATCTCCAAAGCCAGCTTTGTACTGCTCCCAGGGTCTGTAGAAGTTGACACTACCGTCCATTCTCCTCTGGATGACGGTCCACCTTCCTCCATCTGTGTCCATGTCACAGTAGGCCTGGACTGGAGCAAGCGCAGGGTAGATGGTGAACACAGCACTGGCTTTTGAGACGGTCTTGTAGATTTCTTCACAGTCCCTGACCAAAGAGACGTCACAGCGAGGTTCAGAGTGGACTGATGTCGCCAACAGCAGAACTGTGAAGGCCAGAGTTATCATTCTGAAGTGTTGAAGTTTCAGCTCTCAGATCTGATCAGGTGGCTGAGGAATGTCTCAGTGTGCGCAGGGTCTCCAGGCTCAAATGTTTTATGAGTTATAAATATTTATGGGAGCCTTAAACACTGTTACTTTCACTTGATCACTTGAAGAACCAGTTCAGAGTGACATTCTGAATGTTCTCCTGACTAAGAATGCTTCACGGGAATCTACTGTTAATCAAAAGTAGTGTCATCTGAAATATGTTGTCTTACCTGCCACCCTGCCGCTTGGACAGGTAAACATGGACTGCCACCACTACCAGACCTTTGAAAAGTAACAATACCAACCAAACACACATCAAAACAGTGTTGTGGTTATATGAAATCATCTATTGACTTAGGGCTAGTAGTGTAGGTGTTGTGAATGATAGTCGTATTGACTATACGTTGCTAAATCGAGATGGTTGATTATTTTGCTATTACTTGCCTTGATGGGGCCGGGGAGTCAAGTGAGGATTATGTTCTTTGACTTCTCGAGCGCTTTCAACACCATCCAGCCTCTGCTACTCAGAGAGAAGCTTGGACAGATGGGAGTGGATCCCACCTGTGTATCCTGGATCACGGACTACCTGACGGGAAGACCACAGCCCAGCAAACACGCAACGTCAGGGAGACGTTCAGATCATGTCTTAATAACGTCCGTCGGTCCATAACCCCATTTGTACGTCTGCTGGACCCCTCAATATTCAAACGTCTAGCTTGGACCCCTCTAAGACGTCTGTGGACGTGCAAAACGGGTCCAATATCTGAACGTAAAAAAAAAACATTCATTCTGGCTCCTAATTGGATGTCTTTGGACGTCCGAAAAAGACAAAAAAGACGTCTAAAAGACGTCTTTTAGACGTGTCTTTGCTCAGTGGGAGTTCGTCAGGTTGGGGAGCTGCGTCTCTGGAACGGTGGCGAGTAGCACTGGTGCTCCGCAGTGGACTGTGCTGGCTCCTTACCTGTTCACCTTGTACACATCGGACCACAAGTACAACTCAGAGTCCTACCAGATCCAGAAGTACTCTGATGACACAGCTATTGTGGCGTGTGTGAGGAAGGGACAGGAGGCGGAGTACAGGAACCTTGTGGGATCTGGTGTGAGAGGAACGGTCTTCTCCTGAAAACCAAGAAGACGAGGGAGATGGTCGTAAAACTGGGTTGTGGATCTTAGCCAAGCAGTCTGTTCTCCACTAGATGGTTTTGCTATCATGAACAGTGACCATGACTGTTTCCTTCTGGCTGAAGGTAGAAGTTTTCTTCAGCCCCAGCAATACGTTCAAATGATTTGACCTTCGAACCTTATTGTTAAATTAACCTGACTCATAGCTATGTTTAGAGGGAACTTCTACCTGCACCATTCTACCACTAGATGGTGCTAATGTACCTGTGGGTAATGAGGCCCGTCAGAATGTGCATTGTACAGTATCTGCATGTGCATATCTGTGCATGTTTATGATCCGGGAGGAAGTGGATTTGAATGCTGTGCAGTGGGAGAAGACAGTCCTGATTTTATTTAACTTAATGTTTGTCAATTGTTACTTTTTTTTTTTTTTTAGTTCATGACCCGTTTTAGATTGATATTCTTGTCCTTTGTTGGTTTCACAATTCTGCTATTGTTTTAGTAGAGAGCTTAGTTGGCTGAATCTTAGAGGGTTGGTCTCTCCATCTGTCCAATGCACTCTCTGAATATTAGATATATGGGGTAATGTTGGTTTGTATCGAATGTCAATCCTTCATGTTTCCCTCGTTTGGTTTGTAAGTAGATGTGATGAAAGCAATTATAAAAGTGCTCATGAGCAAGATGAGCATGGGGGTCATAACTGTTCACCTGCTAATCTAGACAGTAGATTAATTTCAGATATGAAGAAAAAAAAACGTATTTGTGTATGAATATAAAACCAATGTTGAATACTGCTGTTTTTGATTTATTTTATTTTTTATTTTTTGTATGTTTTAGCAAAGAATTTTGACTGCTGTTCCCGACAAATACTTGAATTTCTTAAAAAGAAAAAAAGAAAAAAAAAGTGTAGAGTAAAAGTAGTGAATGAATAAAAAAAAGTCTTTGGGGAATATGTTTTGGACTGTTTTTGTTTTTACAGGTGTCACTGCTTTGTTGTTTGTTTGTTGTATTGCCCCTCTAGTAACACTGTTAAAATGTTCTAGCCTACCTGAATAGCTAGTAGGCCCTAGTTCTGATAGTTGACTTTAGATCAACATGTGTAGGCTACGTTGGTTCATTCGTTAGTCTGTAGCCTACAATGGCAATGTAGGTGGCCCACTACTTGGAGGCGCTCGCCACAGTTAATTTTTTTCTACCATTGGCAATAACATTTTGGTTTGTAGACTAGATAAAAACTGCTTTGTGTTTCAGTAAAAGTGTCGTCTATGCCACTCGGGCACCCGTCTACTTTCTAAATCCACAGACTACAGAGATTGAGGAGGTTATTGCTCTTTTGGCGCTTATTGAAAATGTTAGGATTCTCGTTATCAATGTGTGTGTGTGTGTGTGTGTGTGTGGGTACAATTGTCATTACAATTGTCATTAGTATAGTCGTTATATTTCACAACACTGATCAGCGAAATTCCGACCTCCGATACAAATGGAACACAGCATTTGAATCAATCATCTCATTTGCCATGGTAGTTTTCACAGGAATTTGTTTAGGTCGATGGTGCAGATGGGGACAACATACAGGGTGCACGGACAAGACGGTGCAGAGACAGGATAGTTCAAATGTAAAATACAGCAGGCCTACTAGTTAGGGCCCGAGCACTGGCGGTGCGAGGCCCTATTGAAATTGTAAGGATTATTATTAGGGCCCGAGCACTGGCAGTGCGAGGTGTTTTGCTGAAAACTAAAATTTTTTGAGAACTTTTGATCACAAAGGTCTTAAGATGAAGCTGACCGAATATGAAGTTGATCGGATGAAATCTGTAGGAGGAGTTCGTTGAAGTATGAGGCATGGAAATGGTAAAAACAAGGACAAAATGGCACATTAAAAGCAAAATGGCTGACTTCCTGTTGGATGTTGGGTATAGTTCCAAGAGACATTTTAGTGTCTCGATGAACTACATATGCCCACCGAATTTAGGGGGGACATTAGGTACTGTGAACATTTGTTTGCTAAAATATAAAGAAGTGCAAGGAATACAAATAGCTGTGTGTGTGTGCGTGTGCATATCTGTATTCAAGGTGCCTCCACAGCGAGTGACCGACGCCTCATGTTCAGTTGAATGTAAATGTCTATTCTATACACTTATGCAAATGAATTGTGAATCTCACAAAATACAAACTGACAACGTATCACGCATGAGAATGCATTCTTTGCTGACTGATTTTATTTGAGAGAAAATCAATGTACATATAAAGTTGGATTAGCCTTTGATAACTTGCAGTATATATGATCAGATTATATCTGCAGAACAGCCCTTGGAATTACACATTTCAATTTAACCCTATAGACTGGTATATAATGGGTATAAATGGATGATTAGTAAGATAGTACTGATATTACATAACTTCAGAGCAGGGTTAACACCAAATCACTTATCAAGTTAGAATATATTAGTCAAGACCACTCTATATTATTCACATCTACAGTACTAGCCCTAAGTCACTAGATGCTTTCATAGAATCACAACAGTGAGAAACACATTCCTTCCTTTAAAAAAACACCGTCACCCAGTGGCTTTACAATAAATGGCTTGTTGAGTTCTCTCTTGGTGTGAAACATCTAGAATCAAATGGCTTACAGAGATGGTGTGATAATAATCAAGTGTTTGACACCGGTTCGAAGGGAAAGAGACCCAGCATCCATCTCAGGTCTAAGACAATGGTCTGATCTTCATAGAGACAGCTTTCAGCGAGTAATACATACCCCTCCAGGTATACCAGATCATACCAGTTCCATACATATCAGGAGTGTGACCCCACAGATACAGCGCATTGATGTTAGCATTATGGCACGTTGAATACCAAAAGGCCCCATAATACCAAAAGGCCCCATAACACGAAGTTGCACAATTCTTGGTCGGGTCACCGTCCTGGTCTTTGTCAAAGGTGGTAAATCTCTGTCCGTTATGGTAACTGAGTGAGTCTCCCGCTCCCCCGTTGGTGAATCCCGTGACGTTCAGCTTGTAGCCGTCTGCCTCTGAGCCCACAGAGAAGTGGGAGTACTGAGCAGACACCTTGTGTCCCTCAAAGTCCTCCATGCCCACCCTCAGCTCGTGAGCTCTGTTCACGGTGAGGAGGTGCATGGCATCCAGTCCGAGCCAGTACTCTCCATTTGCATCTCCAAAGCCAGCTTTGTACTGCTCCCAGGGTCTGTAGAAGTTGACGCTACCGTCCATTCTCCTCTGGATGACGGTCCACCTTCCTCCATCTGTGTCCATGTCACAGTAGGCCTGGACTGGAGCAAGCGCAGGGTAGATGGTGAACACAGCACTGGCTTTTGAGACGGTCTTGTAGATTTCTTCACAGTCCCTGACCAAAGAGACGTCACAGCGAGGTTCAGAGTGGACTGATGTCGCCAACAGCAGAACTGTGAAGGCCAGAGTTATCATTCTGAAGTGTTGAAGTTTCAGCTCTCAGATCTGATCAGGTGGCTGAGGAATGTCTCAGTGTGCGCAGGGTCTCCAGGCTCAAATGTTTTATGAGTTATAAAGATTTATGGGAGCCTTAAACACTGTTACTTTCACTTGATCACTTGAAGAACCAGTTCAGAGTGACATTCTGAATGTTCTCCTGACTAAGAATGCTTCACAGGAATCTACTGTTAATCAAAAGTAGTGTCATCTGAAATATGTTGTCTTACCTGCCACCCTGCCGCTTGGACAGGTAAACATGGACTGCCACCACTACCAGACCTTTGAAAAGTAACAATACCAACCAAACACACATCAAAACAGTGTTGTGGTTATATGAAATCATCTATTGACTTAGGGCTAGTAGTGTAGGTGTTGTGAATGATAGTCGTCTTGACTATATGTTGCTAAATCGAGATGGTTGATTATTTTGCTATTACTTGCCTTGATGGGGCCGGGGAGTCAAGTGAGGATTATGTTCTTTGACTTCTCGAGCGCTTTCAACCAAGGCTCCGAACCGGTTCAAGGAACGGAAACGAAAAACGAAAACGAACGGTATTTTACGAGGAACAGAAACAGGAACGAAAACGAAATGGTCTTTAATTGTTCCAGAACAGAAACGTTAATTTGAAATCTTTAAAACCGGTTAATAACGTTATTTTTTCGTTCTTTGTAGTAGGCCTATATAACTTAAAAATAATTGTAAAAAAGAAGAAAGCTGAGCCTTTTATGGCCGAATAGGCTAAATTAAATTAATAAAATTTGTAGCCTACATCTTGTCCTGTTTTTGTACTGTAGCCTAGGCCCCTAAATCTGTTATTTCACAGTCAGGATCTTAAATGCTTGCTTAGCGAAATGAAGAGATTTAGATAGGCTATTACAACAACACACAACATGCATAGCCTAGTTCCGACTAGCAGCGACTATTTTCATTGATGACTAGACGATGGTTTTGTAACCGATTACATGACTAGTCTAAAAACAGGATTCCCAAGTTTCTACAACAAGTGCTATTTAGAAAAATTGAGGATGTTTCTCAAACTCTGCAAGCTAAGATGCATGACTATTCTTGATGTTTCCCAACCACTCAGCGGCAGCCAATTTTCACGCGTTGCGCAGGGCTGTCACACACTCAGTGGCGATTTTACATTAGGGGCAGGTGGGGCAGTGCCCCACCAGAGGTGGCGCTGTTGTGCAAGATGCATCTTAGCCTACAACTGTGTTTCGGAAAAATCTAATTTATAATTAATACAAAATAGTGATTCAGTGGTTAAAATAGCATGTATAAATATAATAAACCTGACTGACACTATGTATAGTGCTGTTTTGCAGTAATTCCCTTTGTATGAGTGTGTCACAGACAGCTCTGACTCGGCAGAGGGGCACCGAAGCGTTCTCCCCTACTGTTGCTATAGCGACAATGTGAGCGTGGTCGGGAGTAATGTGAAAAAATATCACGCAGATTTCATTGGGTGGAGGGGCAGAAAAGTCTCTGCCCCAACGAAATCTACCTGGCAACAGGTTTAGCCAGGGAATAATGAAACAACGTTGATCAAAGTTGAACTACTGGGTCACCGTCATTGTCGATGTCGATCTACGTTAGCCAATGCTGCTAGCTAAAGTTTTGTAGAGATTTAAAGTGTTTTCAGGTGCAACAAAAATGAATAGTGTAGATTATTTGTTGAATGTGCGGTTTAGTACATTGAAACTGGAAGAGAAACTGGAAATAAAACGTTTAGGGCCACACCGACCAGAAGAATTGGTGCTGCTTCGGGAACTTAAAACATTCGCAAGAAACACAATGGGACAACAGCGACTGAACGCCCTGGCTATGCTTTCCATTGAAAACCCGTTCATCCAGGGACAAATTGACTTCAACAGTAAAGTCATCGAGAGGTTTGCGCACGCAAAGAACCGCCGCGCTACCTTCCTATTCAAGTGAGCTGCATTGGTGAGTTCATCTTTGTGCGTGAGTGTGTGCGCGCGCGCGCATATCGGTTCGTATGGCGATTCTGTTGCACCTCTGATAGCATAGTTTGTTGGACATGATGACTAATGTGGACAGTGCGCCGTCACTGTAGTAGACTATTTGGCTGTGATATGTGGAGTACTAGGTTATGCGTAGTGCCCAGGTCTGATGGGCGCACTTGTCACTTTCAGAACCCTGGACCGGGCATGCGCTCTCTTATGGGTCTAATTAGCCTACTCTGCGTGTGTTAATGTGTCGTTATCTTTGTGTGTTGTAGCCTCTGCTCTGATGTACCTACCGTAGACTAATTGGCTACCTTTAGTTCTTGTGATGGTGACGTAATATAAAACTGCCCCTCCAGAAATGCCATGCTAAAATCGCCACTGCACACACTCTCCTTTGTTTTCCAGTGCAAAACAGTAGTTAAGCCCGTCCTTACAGCTTTTTACTTAGCAAAGATATCAATGTGATTTATTTTGTTTAATTGAAGAAGAGTAGGCTAGCCTATAGCCTGTAATGTTTCAGTAGGCTAAAACTAGATTTCACATAAAGACCGCGGATGTCAGAGAGGGCAATAACGTTCGAAGGCAAATATATTCCAACATTGGTCCACAAAGAATGATGCAAATAAAGTGAAAGAAATAATAGCCTACTGTGCAAATATAATGTTTTGTATGGACCTGCCTACTGTGCAAATATAATGTTTTATATGGACCTGCGTGTCTGCAATAAAGTTCCTCTATCTTTAACCAACATTAAGCGGAAGCCAATTTTCACTCGTTGCGCATCTCGCTCCAAGTATGGTTTGGCTATTTAAAACACGGAGTAGAGTTGCTTGGATGTATACTAGTATGCATAAACCTATGTTTTGCGAATTTAATGGTCTGCCTCCTTCAGAGTTCAACTCGGCAATTAGGCTGTGAAAGCGAGCGCGCCTCTTGGAATCTAGTCATAGCCTATTGTTGCAAAGATTTCTGTCACGTCTTGACTTTCACAAACCAAATGATTAGGCTACATTAATTAATATGAGCACACTTTAGTGACAATGTGCCGTGCAACCCTGATCATTGAATAGCATAAGTTAAATTACTATAATATTAAAGACCGCGGATGTCAGACGATAGGCTACGTATTACGCGTAGGCCTAGAGGCGCCAAATCCGGAGCTCCCATACAAAAGGAACGCAGCATAAACAATAGGGATTGTGCAGATGAATGAATGAGGTGACTAATTATTTATAAATAACATAAAACATTACAAAACGAAATAAAAACAAACAATAGGCCTACAGGCGCAGAATAAAATATCTTGCAGCAACAGTAGGACAAGAAAATATTTGTACAAGAAATACTGTAGGCCTATAGAGTCTTAATAGGCTAACACCCCCGGAACGGTGAACGGAACGTTATTTTTCGTTCTTAACCGGTTCAGGAACGCTATGTTGGTGGCGGAACACGAGAACGGAAACGTTAAATATTCTGGTTCTGCTCGGAGCGAACCGATTGAAAAATAATTTCGTTTTTAAGCCCTGCTTTCAACACCATCCAGCCTCTGCTACTCAGAGAGAAGCTTGGACAGATGGGAGTGGATCCCACCTGTGTATCCTGGATCACGGACTACCTGACGGGAAGACCACAGCCCAGCAAACACGCAACGTCAGGGAGACGTTCAGATCATGTCTTAATAACGTCCGTCGGTCCATAACCCCATTTGTACGTCTGCTGGACCCCTCAATATTCAAACGTCTAGCTTGGACCCCTCTAAGACGTCTGTGGACGTGCAAAACGGGTCCAATATCTGAACGTAAAAAAAAAACATTAATTCTGGCTCCTAATTGGATGTCTTTGGACGTCCGAAAAAGACAAAAAAGACGTCTAAAAGACGTCTTTTAAACGTGTCTTTGCTCAGTGGGAGTTCGTCAGGTTGGTTAGCTGCGTCTCTGGAACGGTGGCGAGTAGCACTGGTGCTCCGCAGTGGACTGTGCTGGCTCCTTACCTGTTCACCTTGTACACATCGGACCACAAGTACAACTCAGAGTCCTACCAGATCCAGAAGTACTCTGATGACACAGCTATTGTGGCGTGTGTGAGGAAGGGACAGGAGGCGGAGTACAGGAACCTTGTGGGATCTGGTGTGAGAGGAACGGTCTTCTCCTGAACACCAAGAAGACGAGGGAGATGGTCGTAAAACTGGGTTGTGGATCTTAGCCAAGCAGTCTGTTCTCCACTAGATGGTTTTGCTATCATGAACAGTGACCATGACTGTTTCCTTCTGGCTGAAGGTAGAAGTTTTCTTCAGCCCCAGCAATACGTTCAAATGATTTGACCTTCGAACCTTATTGTTAAATTAACCTGACTCATAGCTATGTTTAGAGGGAACTTCTACCTGCACCATTCTACCACTAGATGGTGCTAATGTACCTGTGGGTAATGAGGCCCGTCAGAATGTGCATTGTACAGTATCTGCATGTGAATATCTGTGCATGTTTATGATCCGGGAGGAAGTGGATTTGAGTGCTGTGCAGTGGGAGAAGACAGTCCTGATTTTATTTAACTTAATGTTTGTCAATTGTTACATTTTTTTTTTTTTAGTTCATGACCCGTTTTAGATTGATATTCTTGTCCTTTGTTGGTTTCACAATTCTGCTATTGTGTTAGTAGAGAGCTTAGTTGGCTGAATCTTAGAGGGTTGGTCTCTCCATCTGTCCAATGCACTCTCTGAATATTAGATATATGGGGTAATGTTGGTTTGTATCGAATGTCAATCCTTCATGTTTCCCTCGTTTGGTTTGTAAGTAGATGTGATGAAAGCAATTATAAAAGTGCTCATCAGCAAGATGAGCATGGGGGTCATAACTGTTCACCTGCTAATCTAGACAGTAGATTAATTTCAGATATGAAGAAAAAAAAACGTATTTGTGTTATGAATAAAACCAATGTTGAATACTGCTGTTATTGATTTATTTTATTTTTATTTTTGGTATGTTTTAGCAAAGGATTTTGACTGCTGTTCCCGACAAATACTTGAATTTCTTAAAAAAAAAAAATTAAAAAAAAGTGTAGAGTAAAAGTAGTGAATGAATAAAAAAAAGTATTTGGGGAATATGTTTTGGACTATTTTTGTTTTTACAGGTGTCACTGCTTTGTTGTTTGTTTGTTGTATTGCCCCTCTAGTAACACTGTTAAAATGTTCTAGCCTACCTGAATAGCTAGTAGGCCCTAGTTCTGATAGTTGACTTTAGATCAACATGTGTAGGCTACGTTGGTTCATTCGTTAGTCTGTAGCCTACAATGGCAATGTAGGTGGCCCACTACTTGGAGGTTAATTTTTTTCTGCCATTGGCAATAACATTTTGGTTTGTAGACTAGATAAAAACTGCTTTGTGTTTCAGTAAAAGTGTCGTCTATGCTACTCGGGCACCCGTCTACTTTCTAAATCCACAGACTACAGAGATTGAGGAGGTTATTGCTCTTTTGGCGCTTATTGAAAATGTTAGGATTCTCGTTATCAATGTGTGTGTGTGTGTGTGTGTGTGGGTACAATTGTCATTACAATTGTCATTAGGTGGGCTAGCTTGCAAAAGCTAGCCCAACTTGTGATATTCCCACTATTTCTTTATTAGGTGGGCTAGCTTGCAGAAGCTAGCCCAACTTGTGATATTCCCACTATTTCTTTCTTTCTTTCTTTATTATTCTCCCCGTTTTTTGTCTCCTTTATAACTTCTACATACTTTGTGCAAGAAACTTCATTCAAACTTTAAAATGTTCACAATGTTTAGCTCTTTAACGGATGTATTCAGATTTTTGATATTTTTTATAGTTTTTTAGTAATTTAACTTTTAATAGTAATTTTTGTGCCATTGAAACTGCTGGTGGAATGTTCAGTATCATTATGTTTTTAGAGTGGTGGCAGCTGTTGCTTTTAAAATATTTACACATTTTGTAAACTGCTGGCACTCCTACAGTTTTGAAAGCTCACACACTTATTATACATCAAAACTTTCACACAACTGTGCTGATTCGTACAATGTAAGTATCTTAGCCGTGTGACTTATAATTTTCGCTGTATGACGATTTGTTTGGCAACTGCGCTCTCCATTGAAACATATGGGCCCACACTCTACCTTTTGAGCTGCTAATTTTGCATTTTTACCCTTTTTCTAACTCGTCGCCATGCCTACAGTTTTTAAGCTACACAGACATATCATAGCCTAAAATGTTCAGCATTTTCGCAGGATTCCTACGGTGTCAATATCTAGGCTGTGACCTTTATACTTTTTGAGAGAGAGCTGTCTGAATCCAACATGCCTACTGACACTGTGAGCATCCTCTCATTCACTTCAATGGAAGTGAATGAGAGGATGCTCACAGTGTCAGTTGGGATTTGAATTTGGGGACACGTGCAGGCTCTCTGTACAGGCACCCTTTAATGACTACTGTGGTAGCATTCATATTCATTTCTTCCTTCCTTCCTTCCTTCCTTCCTTCCTTCCTTCCTTCCTTCCTTCCTTCCATCCATCCATCCATCCTTCCTTCCTTCCTTCCTTCCTTTCCTTCCTTCCTTCCTTCCTTCCATCCTTCCATCCTTCCATCCTTCCTTCCTTCCATCCTTCCATCCTTCCTTTCCTTCCTTCCTTCTTTCCTTCCTTCCATACTTCCTTCCCTTCCTTCTTTCTTCCTTCCTTCCTTCCATCCTTCCTTCCTTCCTTCCTTCCTTCCTTCCTTCCTTCCTTCCTTCCTTTCTTCCTTCCATCCTTCCTTCTTTCCTTCCTTCCTTCCTTCCTTCCATCCTTCCTTCCTTCCATACTTCCTTCCTTCCTTCCTTCCATCCTTCCCTTCCTTCCATCCTTCCTTCCTTCCTTCCTTCTTTTCTTCCTTCCTTCCATCCTTCCATCCATCCTTCCTTCCTTCCCTTCCTTCCATCCATCCATCCTTCCTTCCTTCCCTTCCTTCTTTCTTCCTTTCCTTCGATCCTTCATTCCTTTCCTTTCCTTCCTTCCTTCCATCCTTCCTTCCCTTACTTCCATCCTTCCTTCCTTCTTTCTTTCTTTCTTTCCTTCCTTCCTTCCATCCTTCCTTCCTTCCTTCCTTTCCTTCCTTTCCTTTCCTTTCCTTCCTTTCCTTCCTTTCCTTCCTTCCATCCTTCCTTCCCTTCCTTCTTTCTTTCCTTCCTTCCATCCTTCCTTCCTTACTTCCATCTTTCCTTCCTTTCCTTCCTTCCTTCCTTTCCTTCCTTCCTTTCCTTCCTTCCATCCTTCCTTCTTTCCTTCCTTCCTTCCTTCCTTCCTTCCTTCCTTCCTTCCTTCCTTCCTTCCTTCCATTCCTTCCTTCCTTCCTTCTTGCTTTCTTTCTTTCCTTGCTTTCCTTCCTTCCATCCTTCCCTTCCTTCCTTCTTTCTTTCTTTCTTTCTTTCTTTCTTTCTTTCTTTCTTTCTTTCTTTCTTTCTTTCTTTCTTTCTTTCTTTCTTTCTTTCTTTCTTTCCTTCCTTCCTTCCTTCCTTCCTTCCATCATTCCTTCCTTCCATCCCTTCCTTCCATCCTTCCATCCTTCCTTCCATCCTTCCTTCCTTCCATCCTTCCTTCCTTCTTTCTTTCTTTCCTTCCTTCCTTCCTTCCATCCATCCTTCCTTCCTTCCTTCCCTTCCTTCCATCCTTCTTTCCTTCCTTCCTTCCATCCTTCCTTTCTTTCCTTCCTTCCTTCCTTCCATCCTTCCTTCCTCCTTTCTTTCCTTCCTTCCTTCCTTCCTTCCTTCCTTCCTTCCATCCTTCCTTCCCTTCCTTCTTTCTTTCTTTCCTTCGATCCTTCATTCATTTCCTTTTCTATCTTCCTTCCATCCTTCCTTCCTTCCTTCCTTCCATCCTTCTTTCTTTCCTTCCTTTCATCCTTCCTTTCCTTCCTTACCTTCCTTACATCCTTCCATCCTTCCTTCCTTTCCTTTCTTCCTTCCATCCTTCCTTTCCTTTCTTCCTTCCATCCTTCCTTCCTTCCTTCCATCCTCCCTTCCATCCTTCCTTCCCTCCCATCCTTCCATCCTTCCTTCTTTCTTTCCTTCCTTTCCTTCCTTCCTTCCTTCCTTCCTTCCATCCTTCCTTCCTTCCTTCCTTCCTTCCTTCCTTCCTTCCTTCCTTCCTTCCCTTACTTCCATCCTTCCTTCTTTCTTTCTTTCCTTCCTTCCTTCCTTCCATCCTTCCTTCCTTCCTTCCTTTCCTTCCTTCCTTCCTTCCTTCCTTCCTTCTTCCTTCCATCCTTCCTTCCTTCCTTCCTTCCTTCCATCCTTCCCTTCCTTCCTTCTTTCTTTCTTTCTTTCCTTCCTTCCTTCCATCCTTCCTTCCTTCCTTCCTTCCTTTCCTTTCCTTCCTTCCTTCCTTCCATCTTTCCTTCCTTCCATCCTTCCTTTCCTTCCTTCCTTCCTTCCTTCCTTCCTTCCTTCCTTCCTTCCTTCTTTCCATCCTTCCATCCTTCCTTCCTTCCATCCTTCCATCCTTCCTTCCTTCCTTCTTGCTTTCTTTCTTTCCTTGCTTTCCTTCCTTCCATCCTTCCCTTCCTTCGTTCTTTCTTTCCTTCCTTCCCTTCCTTCCTTCCATCGTTCCTTCCTTCCATCCCTTCCTTCCATCCTTCTTTCCTTCCTTCCTTCTTTCTTTCCTTCCTTCCATCCTTCCTTCCTTCCTTCCATCCATCCTTCCTTCCATCCTTCTTTCTTTCCTTCCTTCCTTCCATCCCTTCCTTCTTTCTTTCTTTCTTTCTTTCTTTCTTTCTTTCTTTCTTTCTTTCTTTCTTTCTTTCTTTCTTTCCTTCCTTCCTTCCTTCCTTCCTTCCTTCCTTCCTTCCTTCCTTCCATCCCTTCCTTCCTTCCATCCTTCCTTCCATCCTTCCTTCTTTCTTTCTTTCTTTCTTTCTTTCCTTCCTTCCTTCCATCCATCCTTCCTTCCTTCCCTTCCTTCCATCCTTCTTTCCTTCCTTCCTTCCATCCTTCCTTTCTTTCCTTCCTTCCTTCCTTCCTTCCATCCTTCCTTCCTCCTTTCTTTCCTTCCTTCCTTCCTTCCTTCCATCCTTCCTTCCCTTCCTTCTTTCTTTCTTTCCTTCGATCCTTCATTCATTTCCTTTTCTATCTTCCTTCCATCCTTCCTTCCTTCCTTCCATCCTTCCTTCTTTCTTTCCTTCCTTTCATCCTTCCTTTCCTTCCTTACCTTCCTTACATCCTTCCATCCTTCCTTCCTTTCCTTTCTTCCTTCCATCCTTCCTTTCCTTTCTTCCTTCCATCCTTCCTTCCTTCCTTCCTTCCATCCTCCCTTCCATCCTTCCTTCCCTCCCATCCTTCCATCCTTCCTTCTTTCTTTCCTTCCATCTTTCCTTCTTTCTTTCCTTCCTTCCATCCTTCCTTCCATCCTTCCTTCCTTCCTTCCATCCTTCCTTCCTTCCTTCCTTCCTTCCTTCTTTCCTTCCTTCCTTCCTTCCCTTACTTCCATCCTTCCTTCTTTCTTTCTTTCCTTCCTTCCTTCCTTCCATCCTTCCTTCCTTCCTTCCTTCCTTCCTTCCTTTCCTTTCCTTCCTTCCTTCCATCCTTCCTTCCTTCCATCCTTCCTTCCTTCCTTCCTTCCTTCCTTCCATCCTTCCCTTCCTTCCTTCTTTCTTTCCTTCCTTCCTTCCATCCTTCCATCCTTCCTTCCTTCCATCCTTCCATCCTTCCTTCCTTCCTTCTTGCTTTCTTTCTTTCCTTGCTTTCCTTCCTTCCATCCTTCCCTTCCTTCGTTCTTTCTTTCCTTCCTTCCCTTCCTTCCTTCCATCGTTCCTTCCTTCCATCCCTTCCTTCCATCCTTCTTTCCTTCCTTCCTTCTTTCTTTCCTTCCTTCCATCCTTCCTTCCTTCCTTCCTTCCATCCATCCTTCCTTCCATCCTTCTTTCTTTCCTTCTTTCCTTCCTTCCTTCCATCCTTCCTTCCTTCCTTCCCTTTCATCCTTCCTTCCTTCTTTCTTTCTTTCTTTCTTTCTTTCTTTCTTTCTTTCTTTCTTTCCTTCCTTCCTTCCTTCCTTCCTTCCTTCCTTCCTTCCTTCCTTCCTTCTTTCTTTCTTTCTTTCTTTCTTTCCTTCCTTCCTTCCTTCCATCCTTCCTTCCATCGTTCCATCCTTCCTTCCTTCCATCCTTCCTTCTTTCTTTCTTTCATCTTTCATCCTTCTTTCTTTCTTTCATCCATCCATCCATCCATCTTTCTTTCTTTCTTTCTTTCTTTCTTTCTTTCATCCATCCGTCCATCCATCCATCCATCTTTCTTAGAAATATTCAGAATATTTTCAGGCTGCAAACTCATATTAATATATTTTCTCCTCTTTCAGCTATTGAACTGAATAAAACTATGAGTTATGATGAGTGGTCTAATCTATTTTTGAGTGTAGTACTAGCAGTACTTATAACAAACACCTACTGCTTTTCACTGCTACTGCTTCTAACCTCAACTTCCATACAACACCTCCACAGCTACTGCTCCGCCCCGGAGTGGGCTATAGACACATGGTCTCCAATGAGGGGTGCATGGGGATGGCCTGGCAATCACTGACCTGCCTCCCACAACCTCTGACCTGAGGGGGCGGAGTCTCGCCACCACGCCACTATCCACGCCACCGTCCCCACATCTCAGCCCCTGAGTTGGCTAAAGACGCAGTTTTCACGGTTGGGTGCATGTGGGTGGTCCGGGGAGCAGTACACTGTCCTAGACCGGCTCTGACCCGAGGTGGCGGAGTCTCGTCACAACGCCATTATCCACTCCACTGTCCCCACATCTCAGCCCCTGAGTGAGCTACAGACACACGGTCTTCACTGTGGGTGCATGGAGATTGCCCGGATGTCAGTGCACTGCCCCCGACCTGCTCTGACCGGAGGGGGCGGAGTCTCGCCATCACGCCACTATCCACGCCACGGACCTCACAACACAGCCTCTGAGGTGGCTAGAGACACACAGTCCTCACTGGTGAAGGCAGGTGGGTAGCCCGGCATGGCCTACACTGTCCACGACCGGCTCTGACCCAAGGGGGCGGAGTCTCACACTCACGCCACTATCCACGCCACGGCCCCACAACTCAGCCCCTGAGTGGGCTAGAGACACATGGTCTTCACCGGTGCGGGCGGGTAGGTGGCCCGGAGAGGGATACACTGTCCTCGACCAGCTCTGACCTGGGGGGCGGAGTCTCACCACCACGCCACTATCTACGTCACGGGCCCCACAACTCAGCCCCTGATTGGGCTAGAGACACATGGTCTTCACCGGTGCGGGCGGGTAGGTGGTCCGGAGAGGGGTACACTGTCCTCAACCAGCTCTGACCTGAGGGGGTGGAGTCTCACCACCATGCCACTGTCCACACCACAGACCCCACAACTCAGCCCCTGAGTGGGCTAGAGACGCACGGTCTTCACCGGTGGGTGCATGGAGATTGCCTGGTCTGTAGTAGTTCTAGCAGTAGCTGTTACAAACAGCTGCAGGAGCTAGCCAACCTCACATTTTCTCCAGGAAATGTACTTTCTAGTTATTAGGTGGGCTAGCTTGCAAAAGCTAGCCCAACTTGTGATATTCCCACTATTTCTTTCTTTCTTTCTTATTCTCCCCCTTTTTTGTCTCCTTTATAACTTCTTCATACTTTGTGCTAGAAACTTCATTCAAACTTTAAAATGTTCACGATGTTTAGCTCTTTAACGGATGTATTCAGATTTTTGATATTTTTTATAGTTTTTTAGTCATTTAACTTTTAATAGTAATTTTTGTGCCATTGAAACTGCTGGTGGAATGTTCAGTATCATTATGTTTTTAGAGTGGTGGCAGCTGTTGCTTTGAAAATATTTACACATTTTGTAAACTGCTGGCACTCCTACAGTTTTGAAAGCTCACACACATATTATACATCAAAACTTTTGATGTATAATACTGTGCTGATTCGTACAATGTAAGTATCTTAGCCGTGTGACTTATAATTTTCGCTGTATGACGATTTGTTTGGCAACTGCGCTCCCCATTGAAACATACGGGCCCACACTCTACCTTTTGAGCTGCTAATTTTGCATTTTTACCCTTTTTCTAACTCGTCGCCATGCCTACAGTTTTTAAGCTACACGGACATATAATAGCCTAAAATGTTCAGCATTTTCTCAGGATTCATACGGTGTCAAAATCTAGGCTGGCACCTTTATACTTTTTGAGAGAGAGCTGTCTGAAGCCAACATGCCTTTCCATTGAAGTGAATGAGAGGATGCTCAGTGTCAGTTGGGATTTGAATTTGGGGACACGTGCATGCTCTCTGTACAGGCACCCTTTATTGACTACTGTGGTAGCATTCATATTCATTCCTTCCTTCCTTCCTTCCTTCCTTCCTTCCTTCCTTCCATCCATCCATCCATCCATCCATCCTTTCCTTTCCTTTCCTTTCCTTTCCTTCCTTCCTTACTTCCTTACTTCCTTCCTTCTTTCCTTCCATCCTTCCTTTCCTTCCTTCCTTCTTGCTTTCTTTCCTTCCTTCCATCCTTCCCTTCCTTCTTTCTTTCCTTCCTTCCTTCCTTCCATCCTTCCTTCCTTCCATCCTTCCCTTCCTTCCATCCTTCCTTCCTTCCTTCCATCCTTCCTTCCATCCTTCCCTTCCTTCGATTCTTCCTTCCTTCCTTCTTTCTTTCCTTCCTTCCATCCTTCCTTCCATCCATCCATCCATCCATCCATCCATCCTTCCTTCCCTTCCTTCCATCCTTCCTTCTTTCTTTCTTTCCTTCCTTCCTTCCTTCCTTCCATCCTTCCTTCCTCCTTTCTTTCCTTCCTTCCTCCTTTCTTTCCTTCCATCGATCCTTCCATCCATCCTTCCTTCCCTTCCTTCTTTCTTCCTTTCCTTCGATCCTTCATTCCTTTCCTTTCCTTCCTTCCTTCCATCCTTCCTTCCATCCTTCCCTTACTTCCATCCTTCCTTCCTTCCTTCTTTCTTTCCTTCCTTCCTTCCATCCTTCCTTTCCTTTCCTTTCCTTTCCTTTCCTTTCCTTTCCTTTCCTTCCTTTCCTTCCTTCCATCCTTCCTTCCATCCTTCCTTCCTTCCTTCCATCCTTCCTTCCTTCCCTTCCTTCCCTTCCTTCTTTCCTTCCTTCCATCCTTCCTTCCCTTTCTTCCTTCCATCTTTCCTTCCTTCCATCCTTCCTTTCCTTCCTTCCTTCCTTCCTTCCTTCCTTCATTCCTTCCTTCTTTCTTTCTTTCTTTCTTTCTTTCTTTCCTTGCTTTCCTTCCTTCCATCCTTCCCTTCCTTCTTTCTTTCTTTCCTTCCTTCCTTCCTTCCCTTCCTTCCTTCCTTCCATCGTTCCTTCCTTCCATCCCTTCCTTCCATCCTTCTTTCCTTCCATCCTTCCTTCCATCCTTTCTTCCTTCCATCCTTCCTTCCTTCTTTCTTTCTTTCCTTCCTTCCTTCCATCCTTCCTTCCTTCCTTCCTTCCTTCCATCCATCCCTCCTTCCCTTCCTTCCTTCCTTCCTTCCTTCCTTCTTTCTTTCTTTCTTTCCTTCCTTCCATCCTTCCTTCCTCCTTTCTTTCCTTCCTTCCATCCTTCCTTCCATCCTTCCTTCCATCCTTCCTTCCCTTTCTTCTTTCTTTCCTTTGATCCTTCATTCGTTTCCTTTTCTTCCTTCCTTCCTTCCTTCCTTTCTTCCTTCCTTCCCTTACTTCCATCCTTCCTTCCTTCTCTTTCCTTCCTTTCATCCTTCCTTCCTTCCTTTCCTTCCTTTCCTTCCTTCCTTCCATCCTTTCTTCCTTCCATCCTTCCTTTCCTTTCCTTTCCTTTCCTTTCCTTTCCTTTCTTCCTTCCATCCTTCCTTCCCTCCCGTCCTTCCATCCTTCCTTCCTTCCTTTCCTTCCTTCCTTCCACCTTTCCTTCCTTTCCTTCCTTCCATCCTTCCTTCCATCCTTCCTTCCATCCTTCCTTCCTTCCCTTACTTCCATCCTTCCTTCCTTCTTTCTTTCTTTCCTTCTTTCCTTCCATCCTTCCTTCCTTTCCTTCCTTTCTTTCCTTCCTTCCATCCTTCCTTCCTTCCTTCCTTCCATCCCTCCTTCCCTTCCTTCCTTCCTTCCTTCCTTCCTTCTTTCTTTCCTTCCTTCCTTCCATCCTTCCTTCCTTCCTCCTTTCTTTCCTTCCTTCCATCCTTCCTTCCATCCTTCCTTCCATCCTTCCTTCCCTTTCTTCTTTCTTTCCTTTGATCCTTCATTCGTTTCCTTTTCTTCCTTCCTTCCTTCCTTTATTCCTTCCTTCCCTTACTTCCATCCTTCCTTCCTTCTCTTTCCTTCCTTTCATCCTTCCTTCCTTCCTTTCCTTCCTTTCCTTCCTTCCTTCCATCCTTCCTTTCCTTTCCTTCCTTCCTTCCTTCCATCCTTCCTTTCCTTTCCTTTCTTCCTTCCATCCTTCCTTCCCTCCCGTCCTTCCATCCTTCTTTCTTTCCTTCCATCCTTCCTTCCTTTCCTTCCTTCCTTCCACCTTTCCTTCCTTTCCTTCCTTCCATCCTTCCTTCCATCCTTCCTTCCTTCCTTCCTTCCCTTACTTCCATCCTTCCTTCCTTCTTTCTTTCTTTCCTTCTTTCCTTCCATCCTTCCTTCCTTTCCTTCCTTTCTTTCCTTCCTTCATCCTTCCTTCCATCCTTCCTTCATTCCTTCCATCCTTCCTTCCTTCCCTTCCTTCCTTCTTTCTTTCTTTCCTTCCTTCCTTCCATCCTTCCTTCCTTTCCTTTCCTTTCCTTTCCTTTCCTTTCCTTTCCTTTCCTTTCCTTCCTTCCTTCCTTCCTTCCTTCCATCTTTCCTTCCATTCCTTCCTTCCTTCCTTCCTTCCTTCCATCCTTCCATCCTTCCATCCTTCCTTCCTTCCTTCCATCCTTCCTTCCATTCCTTCCTTCCTTCCTTCTTGCTTTCTTTCTTTCTTTCCTTGCTTTCCTTCCTTCCCTTCCTTCTTTCTTTCTTTCCTTCCTTTCTTCCCTTCCTTCCTTCGTTCCTTCCTTCCATCCCTTCCTTCCATCCTTCTTTCCTTCCTTCCTTCCATCCTTCCTTCCATCCTTCCTTCCTACTTTCTTTCCTTCCTTCCTTCCTTCCTTCCTTCCATCCTTACTTCCTTCCTTCCTTCCATCTTTCTTTCCTTCCTTCCATCCTTCCTTCCTCCTTTCTTTCCTTCCTTCCTCCTTTCTTTCCTTCCTTCCATCCTTCCTTCCATCCTTCCTTCCTTCTTTCTTTCCTTCGATCCTTCATTCATTTCCTTTCCTTCCTTCCTTCCTTCCTTCCTTCCATCATTCCTTCCTTCCTTCCTTCCTTCCTTCCTTCCTTCCTTCCTTCCTTCCCTTCCTTCCATCCTTCCTTCCTTCTTTCTTTCTTTCCTTCCTTCCATCCTTCCTTCCTTTCCTTCCCTTCCTTTCCTTTCCTTTCCTTTCCTTTCCTTTCCTTTCCTTTCCTTTCCTTTCCTTTCCTTTCCTTTTCTTCCCTTCCCTTCCCTTCCTTCCTTCCATCTTTCCTTCCTTCCATCCTTCCTTCTTTCCTTCCTTCCTTCCTTCCTTCCTTCCTTCTTTCTTTCTTTCTTTCTTTCTTTCTTTCTTTCTTTCTTTCTTCCTTATATTCAAAGAAATATTCAGAATGACACTCTTTTTTAGGCTGCAAACTCATATTAATATATGTTCTCCTCTTTCAGCTATTGAACTCAATAAAACTATGAGTTATGATGAGTGGTCTAATCTATTTTTGAGTGTAGTACTAGCAGTACTTATAACAAACAACTACTGCAACACCTCCACAGCTACTGCTCCGCCCAGCATGGGCTATAGACACATGGTCTCCAATGAGGGGTGCATTGGGATGGCCTGGCAATCACTGACCTGCCCCCCACAACCTCTGACCTGAGGGGGCAGAGTCTCGCCACCACGCCACTATCCACGCCACCGTCTCCACATCTCAGACCCTGAGTTGGCTAAAGACGCAGTTTTCACGGTTGGGTGCATGTGGGTGGTCCGGGGAGCAGTACGCTGTCCTCGACCGCCTCTGACCCGAGGGGGCGGAGTCTCGTCACCACGCCACTATTCACGCCACTGTCCCCAGATCTCAGCCCCTGAGTGAGCTATAGACACACGGTCTTCACTGTTGGGTGCATGGATATTGCCCGGATGTCAGTGCACTGCCCCTGACCTGCTCTGACCGGAGGGGGCGGAGTCTCGCCATCACGCCACTATCCATGCCACGCACCTCACAACACAGCCTCTGAGGTGACTAGAGACACACGGTCTTCACTGGTGAAGGCAGGTGGGTAGCCCGGCATGGCCTACACTCTCCGCGACCGACTCTGACCCAAGCGGGCGGAGTCTCACCACCACGCCACAGACCCCACAACTCAGCCCCTGATTGAGCTAGAGACACACAGTCTTCACCAGTGGGTGCAAGGAGACTGCCCGGAGGTCTTCATGGTGGAGTCAGGTAGGTGGCCCGGAGAGGGGTACACTGTCCCCGACTGGCTCTGACCTGAGGGGGTGGAGTCTCACCACCACGCCACTATCCACGCCACGGGCCCCACAACTCAACCCCTGAGTGGGCTAAAGACACAGTCTTCATTGGTGGATGCATGGAAATTGCCCAGAGGTCACTGTACTGTCCCCGATTAGCTGTGACCCAAGGGGGCGGGGCCTAACCAGCACGCCACTATCTACGCCACGGGCCCCACAACTCAGCCCCTGAGTGGGCTAGAGACACACGGTCTTCACCGGTTGAGTCAGGTATGTGGCCCGGAGAGGGGTACACTGTCCCTGACTGGCTCTGACCTGAGGGGGCGGAGTCTCACCCCCACGCCACTATCCACGCCACGGCCCCACAACTCAGCCCTTGAGTGGGCTACAGACACATGGTCTTCACCGGTGCGGGCGGGTAGGTGGCCCGGAGAGGGGTACACTGTCCTCGACCAGCTCTGACCTGAGGGGGCGGAGTCTCACCACTATGCCACTGTCCACGCCACAGACCCCACAACTCAGCCCCTGAGTAGGCTAGAGACGCACGGTCTTCGCCGGTGGGTGCATGGAGATTGCCTGGTCCGTAGTAGTTCTAGCAGTAGCTGTTACATACAGCTGCAGCAGCTAGCCCACCTCACATTTTCTCCAGGAAATGTACTTTCTAGTTATTATTATTATTCTAATTAAAAACAGTTACAGGTTGAAGTACATAGGTTTAGAGCCATGGATGTTAACTCTGTGACTGAAGGAAGGACCTCAAGCTTTAGAGTCTGTTGTAACATACTCCAAGTATAAGGAGCATCATGGCAAAAAGCAGTCCTTCCAAGATCCGACTGCACTCGAGGAACCCTGAGAACAAGCCGATCGTTTGATCGGGTCTGGTAGGTGCCAAGGCTCCAGTCCAACAGAGATGAGATGTAGGGTGGAAGTTTACCGATAATGGCTTTGGAAATAAACAAATACCAGTGATAGTTACGCCTTAGAGAAAGAGATCGCTAGCCCACCTTATGATAAAGAACACAGTGGTGAGTGTCATATCTACAGTATGACCACTGCGTGGTACTGTAGATATAAACACAGATCTGAACTGAATGACCAAATTTGCTTTGCTTGTACTTAATAATATCAGCATTCGTCATAATATTCATGTTTTTGGTATGAAATTCTTTAGTTTAAAAGAGAAAGGTTAGTCCAAGTCTTATAGCTAGGACCAATAAGGTATGTAGTAGTAAGGGTAATGAAGTTTCTTTTTGAGTTGATTTACTCATGAAAGTAGATAATAATGTGTGGAAAGGTTATACAGTGTCGTATTAATTGTTCATTATATGACATTGATTGTCCTTGGGAAAAACAGTGCTTTTTTCCAGGATATACAAAACTCAAGAGCCATCGATTATTTAATACACTAAAACATGTGTGTGTGTGTGTGTGTGTGTGTGTGTGTGTGTGTGTGTGTGTGTGTGTGTGTGTGTGTGTGTGTGATTATCGATATTAGTCACTCCACTCTGGTTCTCTGTGAAGTTGTTCTGTTGACTGGCTGTTCTCAGGGGTTGATGCTAGAATGGATCGTCCGGAGGGAAGGGGCGGGGCTCCGCTACACATCAACCAATCACAGCACTAGGCAGGTACTGGTCAGACGTGGACACTGGTCAGGCTGATTTACGAGCAGAGCTACTCAGACGGCGCTGAGTGGGCGCACTCCGCATATTGCAATAACGCTGCTTAAGGATAGTATAGGATGCATCAACTCAGAGGCAACCATAATCCATGTTGTTTGTCCCTTCTCTCTCCCCGTCCTTCTCTCCAGGACCGGGATGTTTCAGAGCCCTGAGAACGGTTGATGCTAGAATGGATCGTCCGGAGGGAGAGGGGGCGGGACCTCCACTACATGTCATCAAATGCTCACAGCACACATGTGCTCACATGTTTACATGAGGTTTAAAATAAATACATTTTAGTCAGGGTTAGACTTTCAACTAAACAAAGTCGTTAATTCAAAACTTAAGTGGAGTACGTAACTAAATTGGCCCGCCAGCAGAATCGTTTGGCAGCCAGGAGGTGCGCGGGCAGCGAGCATTGAGCTATTCCCCTCCAGGTGAGTTATTAAAAACTACCAGACCGATTTTCATGAAACTTGGTGGAGGGGTGTAGTGTGGTCCAACTTAGAACCCATTCAATTCTGGAATGGATCCGGATCATGGGTTGCCCAAGCCGCCCAAACACGCCCGGACCGGCCATTCACCTCCATTCAATTTTCGGACTAGGATTACGCAAAAACTACCAGACCGCTTTTCATGACACTCTGTGGAGGGGTGTAGCATGGGCTAATTTAAAACCCATTCAATTTTGGAGCAGATCCGCATCACAGGGTGGGTCCACGAGCCGGCCAAACATGGGCGGCCATTCACCTCCATTCATTTTTTGGACTTGGCGAAAAATGGGGGGAAATGAAACGGTCACAGAGACACGAAGTTTGGACTCTCGCAAGCTCACATTCTATTTCACTCTGCAGATCAGTCCAATCGTTCTAACTGAATCCACTCGAACCAAGATTGGTTTGTGACAATCACAACCGTTTATCTAATATGGGGCGGGTTTAATAAGATGACGGAACAGAGGAGCGCCGTAGAGGCATTTTCTCTGATTGGTTGAAGGTCTATCCAATTGCGTCCAGAGGCATTTTGATCTACTCCCGTTAGTAACGCCCCTTGGGAATCGGAAAGCAACTGTGAGTTTCCAGACCCTTTGCATTTTTGCGAATTGGGTCTGGCGAAGCAGGGCTAGTTTGGACTGACATTAGGGCTGCACAATTAATCGTGAAGTAATAGAAAACGCGATTATGACCTCCGCGATTAACTAATCGCAAAAGGCCGCAATTAATGTGATTAATAATTTTGCTTTGTGCTAGGACTACACGGACGAATCACAGGCGCTTATGCTGTCTGACCAATCACATGCGTTCCCGCTGAGTGGTTACGAAAAAGATGATGTCGCTCAAGCCCACGTTATATGCAAACTGTGCAGAGCTAAAGCTATTACTTTGAAATATTAATCGCAATTATTAATCGCAATTACCATTTTGAAGCAAATAATCGCAATTATTATCTTTTGTCATAATCGTGAAGCCCTAACTGACATAAAGCTCTCAACCTAACGAATGCAGCAATACTGCTCGCATGCACGTACATGAGTACAGAGCCATGGAATGCATTCCTGGGCAGAGGTTTGTGCTCTCTGAGTACCATTACTAGTTTGGGCTCAGGAGTGATTTTTTGGGGGGATTGATAAGGCTCTATCTCAACGTGTGAAGATCACAGACATGCGGTTTGGACAAGCATAAAGCCCTCAACCTAATGAATGCCAAGCATGTCGTGCTCACACATACATGTACGCACACAGAGCTACACAATGCATTCATGGGCAGAGGTCTGTGCTCTCTGAGCACCAGTCTTCCCTGCTTTTATGTTAATTTCACCTATTTTTATGTGAAGCAGTCTGTGTATATAATTACTATATAATAATCCCTGTTGTAAAGCACTTTGAGCTGCATTTCTTTGTATGAAAGGTGCTATACAAATACAGTTTTACTATTATTATTAGGTATTATAAGTAGTTTTGAAAGTGAATAACCTTTTCCAAACAGTTTCCAACGAAGCCTTCCCAGATGGTTGTGTTGAACCACAAACCCTCTGGCGGGTCAGGTTACAATGCACAGACTTTTGACTGTATGGAGCTGACAGCTTAGAGTCCGTTTGTGCAATTTTTTGGACATTTGCGTAACATCTAGATACGTTCAGGTCAGGTGTCCATGAGTGAACCAGTCTCTCTCTCTCTAACACACACACACACGCGCGCACACACACACACACACACACACACACACACAGTGTTGAACGGAGGAAAGTAGTCTATGGGAATCATGAATCATGTGCCCTTTGTTACTACTCTAGACATCCTCTTTGACCAAAGTAGGATCAAAGTGGAACATATTGGTCATACTGGTCATCGCCTTGCCAGATCATCTCGCAGCGGGCTCCATGCCCCCACCCCCCTCGTGTTTACTGGCATGTCAGAGGCGGTGGGATGGAGTCACTGTAGCAGATTACGCTCCATCTGGATGTTGCTCTGACCCCTTTGAAGTCCCCGTTAAATGAAGACAGTTCGAAAGCCGTCGCGCCTGTTCCGTGAGAGCGTTGAGGTTTAAAATAAATACATATTAGTTTGGGTTAGACTTTCAACAAAACAAAGTCGTTAATTCCAAAATTTAAGTGGAGTACGTAACTAAATTGGCCCGCCACATTTTAGAGCATCATGAGGATCCATTCGATACGCGTCTTCCTTCTGATTTTAGCTCTGCTCCTCGGAGAGTGCCGGGGCTCTCAGGTCAAATTCGGTCGTTTGGATAAGTGGGTGAAGACGGGCTTCCAGTACCTGAAGTTGAACCTGTGTCGCAGGGTCTCGTCTCTGTCGGAGGGAGAGTGCAGGCGGCTGCCGCACCTCCAGCTCAGCGGGCTGGCCGTCTACGTCTCGGAGCCAAACTCCGAGAAAGTCCTCGCCATTCTCCCAGATTCATATTCCGCAGGGTTGATGCCATCGAAGCAAGGTGGCTATGGCATAACTTCGGTTTTGGATGACAGCCGGCGACAGGATTTCTTCCCCGGATCGAGTGCGCATGACGCGGTACTGGTTCTGGACCCTAGTCCGGGAGAGAGTTTCGGGCACCCGGTGGTCCTTTACTACGTTGACTTGAACATTACTAAGAAAAAATGTGCGCACATGGATGGCATATATTTAGGTAAGCAAAACACTATATGGAACTTTGCGAAATGCACTGTATATCCCTTTAATACATCCTTTAGGCTACAAAACATATATGATACGAAATAAGTGATTGCATTTTTGCATGAAAGTGTTTGTCACTTAATGGCTAATGCCGCGGCCGAGGCTTCATAGTGAAACATGGATTGGATTTGAAGGTTAGCAGATCCATTCTCAAAATGTAATCTCATCAGCCCATTACCACTACACAGTTAGAGAGTGAACTGCAGGGGTGAGAGAGTGCTGTAAGTCCAGACAGGGCAGTTTGTGTGTGTGTGTGTGTGTGTGTGTGTATGTGCGCGCACGTGTGTATGAATGTGTGTGTGTGTGTGTGTGTGTTTGAGAGCAGTGTGAAGCTGCCAGGTCCTGACTCCCCGCTGGGCTAGTGGTCGGGGCCAGATGCCCGGTTGAACCAGGAGTCATGCATTCACAATCAGACCAGTCAATTATTCATCCTGAGTGTGAGTGTGTGTGTGTGTGTCCTTGTCCTCACACAGAGGTGCAGCACCCGCACCCCTGGCCCCCTTCGGCTGCCAGCTACTTCCTGACAAACAACTTTCTGCTTTGTCTCTAAACTAAACGGACCGTCTGCGCGTCCCGTCTCCGGTCTCCAGCGCGTCGCCGCGGTCAGAGACCGAAACGTCACGCGCGTCCCAGGCTTACAGCATCGCGCACTAGTTGAGTTACGCAGCCAAGGGTTTTATGTGGACATTCAAGTATTGACTAATTTCTTATTCATTAATTTCTTTCTTAGATACAGCTCACTTTTCTGGCCCCTGGGTGAAACTGTTTTTTTGCTTCGCTCTGGAATAGGTTTGGGACCATACCCACCCTCCCATTGCTCTCTGTAAAGCACATTGGGTTGACTCTGTGTCTGAAATGCGCTATACAAATAAAGTTCGATTTGATTTGATAAAGTATTGATTATGTGCTGCTATAATCATTCCAGAGGAAATGTGAGTGAGGTCAGGGTCAAGGTTAGGGTGTAATGTGGTTGGGAGATGGGCGGCCATGATTGAGGTTGATGCTGCTTAGAGGCAAATACTTTTTTGTAATGACTAAAACTCAAATAAGCTGAGTTTAGGAGTCGGGGAGACGACCGAAATAAAAAAAGGAGAATGAAGAGACCGCATATCGTCCGTGGGGGGTTATCTGCTGCTGAGCTCAGTCACGTCACGGCTTCGTCTGGAAGTGTTTTGGGAGTTCGCGTGTGTCCAAGCTTGACCACCTCATCTGCAGCTGATCGAGGAAAAAGCCTCTCTTTTCCACCACACTTGAAATGCACCCAGGTCTCTCTGTGCTCAATATAATGAGAGTGGGGGAATTATCCAGCCTGCCACAGAGAACAACATGAAAGCCGCTGTTTTGCAGCCCTACGTATCTTCAGAACTTCTGAGGGCAAAGGATATTCTTAGTTGTGGCTTGAGGCGGTTTGATCAGCTGATTGAAAGAGGGGTAAAGAATATAGTCCACCATCTCCTCGTGGAGTTGCTAACCACTAGCATTTACATAACAAAAGGCTTCACTCTTAAGGCGTGGTGTATCCACAGTCATCCTACCCAGTCATGTTATCACCATTAAAACATCATGGCCGTGTTTTATAGATGAAAAGAGTGAGACGTGAGATTCATTCTAAGACACACTCTCTCTCTCTCTCTCTCTCTCTCACACACACACACACACACTGACATGGTGTTAGCGAGTGTTCTTCTCACATGCCTGGTGAGCCTCTCTCACATCTCTGTCACTTCTGCCTCATGACAGGAAATTGATGTCAGGTCTACAGCTTTGTCTGATTACGTAAAGGGGACATGCAGTCACACACACACACACACACACACACACACACACACACACACACAGACACACACACAGACGCACACACAGACACACACACACACACACAGACACACAGATACACAACCCAAGAAAGAGCCTCATAAGCCCCACTTTATGATTGTGTTCTCACTGACATAAAACATGTGTGTGTGCGCGTGTGTGTGTGCGCGTGTGTGTGTGCGTGTGTGTGTATGTGTGTTGGTGTGTGTGTGTGCGTGTGTGTGTGTGTGTCCCAGGTGAGGAGTGCCTGACCCTGGCCCTGAAGAGCCGCTGTCAGAACCAGCTGAAGCGCCGGCAGATGGCCGGTGACAGGCTGGCGGGGATGCGCGCCCGGCGGGTGGCGGCGGCGGCGGCGGGGGGGTTGGAGCGCGGCGGGGGGCTCTGCGAGGTCCACTTCCTGCCCCTGGTGGTGGGGGTCCGGGACGCCAACCGCACACAGAGACTGCGCTGCGTGGGTGAGTGGAGAGTAGGGTTCAGTCCACTACAGCGTGGGTGAGTGGAGAGTAGTGTTCAGTCCACTACAGCGTGGGTGAGTGGAGAGTAGGGTTCAGTCCACTACAGCGTGGGTGAGTGGAGAGTAGTGTTCAGTCCACTACGGCGTGGGTGAGTGGAGAGTAGAGTTCAGTCCACTACAGCGTGGGTGAGTGGAGAGTAGAGTTCAGTCCACTACAGCGTGGGTGAGTGGAGAGTAGAGTTCTGTCCACTACGGCGTGGGTGAGTGGAGAGTAGAGTTCAGTCCACTACAGCGTGGGTGAGTGGAGAGTAGAGTTCAGTCCACTACAGCGTGGGTGAGTGGAGAGTAGTGTTCTGTCCACTACGGCGTGGGTGAGTGGAGAGTAGAGTTCAGTCCACTACGCTGTCCGTTACTGAGGGGAACCGTTTCCAGTATCAGGGGGAGGGGGAGGGGACCCAGGGGAACCCGGTTCCAGAATCAGGGGGAGGGGACCCAGGGGAACCCGGTTCCAGAATCAGGGGGAGGGGGAGGGGGAGGGGACCCAGGGGAACCCGGTTCCAGGAGTTCAAGTCGGGAGGAAACTGAGTTCCCTCCCAGATTTGGAAAATCTAGTCAAGACATGTCCCCCTCACATATCAACATCTAGTCAAGACATCTCCCCCTCACATATCAACATCTAGTCAAGACATGTCCCCCTCACAAATCTAGTCAAGACATGTCCCCCTCACATATCAACATCTAGTCAAGACATGTCCCCCTCACAAATCTAGTCAAGACATGTCCCCCTAACATATCAAAATCTAGTCAAGACATGTCCCCCTCACAAATCTAGTCAAGACATGTCCCCCTCACAAATCTAGTCAAGACATGTCCCCCTCACAAATCTAGTCAAGACATGTCCCCCTCACAAATCTAGTCAAGACATGTCCCCCTCACAAATCTAGTCAAGACATGTCCCCCTCACATATCTAGTCAAGACATGTCCCCCTCACATATCAACATCTAGTCAAGACATTTCAAAATCTAGGTTTTGTCCACTTTTTCTAATCTCTGAAATTATATTTTTCGCTTGGTGCTCAAAAGTCACCAGGAATGAGCATTTAAGTGATTTATTTAAAAAACAAATCTTTCGGGGGTGGGGGGTGGGGCATACCTCCGAACCCCCCTAGCATTGCAGCGTCCAAGGGTTTAGAACATCTACGATGGTGACCGGCCACGTGTCTGGCAGTTACAACGGTGTCCTAAGACCCCCCCCCCCCCCCCGGTCTTTCCCCGGTCAACGTTTCCCCCCCTGCACCCCCCTCCCCCCCCCAGACCACCCGGACTTCGCCCGCTGCCCCCGGCCCCTGCCCCTCACCGGCCCCGCACTCGCCCCGCCCGTCTCCAGCTGCGAGCTGAACAAGAACACGCGGCGCTGCCACCAGCTGCAGCCCCTGGCCACGCACCTGTCCTGCCGCCTCTACCAGACCTGTGACCACGCCCTGCTGCTCTCAGGTACGCCCTGCTGCTCTGTGACCACGCCCTGCTGCTCTCAGGTACGCCCGTCTGCTGGAGGGGGGGCGGGGCGGGGCATGGGGGGGCGTTGGTTGGCCAAGGGTTGAGAAACGCCTTGGAATTTTCAAAAGTGGAAACTTTCCTTGGGAACTTGGGAAAATGACATGACACCACTGCTCTATACATGCCCTTATTTATTATGTCTGCCAACTCTGCACTAAAATCATGTGACCGAAGCGTGACCTGTGCTTGCATGACGCTGCCTGACCAATAGCAGGAGCCCATCGGTCCTCTGCAGCCCTGGTTTGGCCTAGTGGCCGGTGCTGCTGTGTTGAGCCCAAACATGTTGAGCCCGGCCTCGACGATGATGGGGTTCTAAACCCTGCCTCTCCCTTTAGCTCCACCCACACTTTTGTTTGTGCGTGTGCGTGGTGTATGTGTGTATGTGTGTATGAGTGCATGGTGTATGTGTGTGTGCATATGTGTGTGTGGTGTGTGTGTGAGTGGTGTATGTGTGTGTGGTGTATGTGTTTGGTGTGTGTGCGTATGTATGTGTGTGGGGTGTGTGTGCGTATGTATGTGTGTGTGTGTGTGTGGTGTGTGTGTGTGTGGTGTGTGTGCGTATGTATGTGTGTGTGTGGTGTATGTGTGTGTGGTGTGTGTGGTGTATGTGTGTGTGCGTATGTGTGTGTGCGTATGTGTGTGTGTGTGTGTATGTGTGTGTGTGTGTGTGTGTGTATGTGTGTGTGTATTTGTGTGTGTGTATGTGTGTGTATGTGTGTGGTGTGTGTGTGTGGTGTGTGTGTGTGTGTGTGTGTGTAGGGGGCTGGCGGGAGCAGATCACGTATCAGCGTCACGTCCAGAACCTGAGGCTGTTCTACAGCATGCTGAGGACCAACGGCTTCCACAAGGACCACATCAAGACCTTCTTCGCTGGCAGTGGACAGGTGCCAGGTGAGCCTGGACATCAGCTGGGCCACAACACACCTGAACACTGGGCTGCAACACACCTGAACACTGGGCCGCAACACACCTGAACACATACGTACTAACACACCTGAACACTGGGCCGCAACACACCTGAACACTGGGCCGCAACACACCTGAACACTGGGCCGCAACACACCTGAACACTGGGCCGCAACACACCTGAACACTGGGCCGCAACACACCTGAACACTGGGTCGCAACACACCTGAACACTGGGCCGCAACACACCTGAACACACACATACTAACACACCTGAACACTGGGCCGCAACACACCTGAACACACACATACTAACACACCTGAACACATACCTACTAACACACCTGAACACATACGTACTAACACACCTGAACACTGGGCCGCAACACACCTGAACACATACGTACTAACACACCTGAACACATACCTACTAACACACCTGAACACATACGTACTAACACACCTGAACACATACATACTAACACACCTGAACACATACGTACTAACACACCTGAACACATACGTACTAACACACCTGAACACATACGTACTAACCCAGCCTCGTGATACCATCCTGATCTAGCGAGCTCACTTTCAGTTTCTCTCCGCAAATCAGTCTGGATTCCCCGCCTATCTATCAATGATTATTAATAGTAGCCTTGAGAACCGATGGTTCTCAAGCCTAGAACCGATGGTTCTCAAGCCTAGACTCCCATAGTGCAGGAGCCAGGATGTCCTGATTCCTTAGCCTGAGGCAGCTAGTTAGCTAGCTCAAGTACACCCCCTGGTCTTGACGCTAGTATGACGCTAGGAACGATAATTGTGGATGGGAGTATTTGTCTTGACTGACTAAACTCCCGCTTCAGCCAATGAGTGCAACAAAATCCAGTTGGAAGAACGGCAAAAACGTCTTTTCCTCCGAGAAACTCGTGCATATTCTTGTTTCATTGTTATTGAGTTTATTTCTGCAATAACAGCACTTATGGCTGTGTTTATTCTACTAACGTTAACGCTTGTTGCTTCGGGAGACCTGCCACAGGAAACCAATCAGCGGCTACGTTCTACCGGGGGGCAGAACAGCAATCAGTACACAGTCCCTGATTGGCCCGGTCAAAACGTAATCGGAGAGAAACCGTTCGAGATGGCTGGAAATCCAGACCAATCTACGGAGAGAAGCTGGAAGTGAGCTCGCGAGATCGGGATTGTCTCACAGGGCTAATACTACTACCCATATAACACTAATACCCACACGTCGAACAACCTGGCGCCACTACAGCAGAACACGGGCAGTAACCCGCGCACACCCGTCTCTCTCTCCGCAGCGGAGGAGGTGGAGGGGGCGTATCCCGCCACGGAGAAGGCCGCCATCAGGAACCACATCTCCTACGTCTGCCGCAAGCAGCACTGCGCCGACTCGCTGGTTCTGTACCTGAACAGCCCGACCCGAAACGACGGCACCATGCTACTGTGGGACAGCAACTACAACGGCATCGTGAGTGGAGCGGGAACGTGGCCGCACACACACTAACCAGGCCCGGCCCGTTTGGCCGCCCTAGGCAAAATAACGACAGTGAGCCCCCGACAAGTGCTAGCGGACAATTCCGATTGTCGGGAGATGTATTGAGTGGGGGGCAGGGGTGGGGGGGTGCTAGCGGAGATTTGTGCGCCCCTAGTGCCTCGGCGGCGCCCTAGGTAATTGCCTTGTATGCCTAGTGCACACGCCCCTGACACTAACGCAGACCGCCTTCCCAATCGCATACTCCTACTCTTTACTATCCGCCTTCCTATCCGCCTACTTCTACTTTTTAATATCCGTACGTACTACAGCTGCTCTTAGAAAGTACGTAGACTTTGCACTCAGTATGCATCCAACTGGGACATACAACCTTGTCATAACATTGCTCCTTCAAATTTGACCATATCCGTCGCTGTCCAAGAAGCGACATTCGTCCACAGCTGGGATTCATCAGAACGGCTCCGGCGCGACTCGCACATGTGACATCATTTCCTCTGAGCACAGGATTGTGGGTCAGAATAGACAGAAAAGTGTGCTGGCTTGCGTACAGCAACATAAGACCGGATGTTGTAGGACATCCTGGTATTTTTGCCATGCTGCATGTGGCATACTATGTACTGGGACATACTACAGTACATCAGTTTTGGCATACTATATAGTATAGAAGTATGCGATTTGGAACGCAGCCATGGTCTCTATTAGTGGTGGTTCTATATTTCGGGGGGCAGCAACCCCATACAAACCCGCTACCCACTAAACATTATTTGCTGTCATCGATAAATCGATTTTCACCACAAATCCACAGAACATACAACCACACCATACGACAGCAGCCAGAACGCCCCATTCTAACCGGGCGTTAGCTAACGTCACACACAGAGCTAACTGGCATATTCAAATCCACCGATTGTGGGTTTGGGAGGGTGAACCCATCACTGCTTGTTCGGTAGCTTCACCTCTGGTCTTTACACAAACGCACAAGCGAACAGGACGTCAGCGTCTGTGTGCGGTGGCAGGAAATAGAAGGGGGGGAAGGGGCGGGGGGGGAAGGTCCGGGGGATGTGGCTGCTCTCTCCTCTTATCTGGTTGGTAATGGGTCCAGCGTGTCCCGTAGAATCCGGCCGCCTTCTCCACTTCAAAGAAGCTGAGGAACGATCGCGGGGGAAGCAAGTGGGCGTTCCCCCCCCCGACCCCCACCACCACCACATGACGGGACCCCCTCACGTCCGCTCATCCCCTCTGTTAACGGGGAGAGGAACGCTCGTGCTCCTTTGGTGTCAAACTCCCGGACCCTCCGCCACGCTGGTCTGGCTCCTATAATGCATGTGAGAATGTGCCTACAGTATGTGTACGTGTGTGTGTGTGTGTGTGTACGTGTGTGTACGTGTGTGTGTGTGTGTGAGAAATTATCCGGCCCTATCTGTGTGTATCTCTGACATCCAGAGTGAGCCCACAGCAAGCTTCGACTCCACCCCTCCCAGCATCGCCACCCTGCCTGGCTCAAGGATTGGGGACGTTTGAGCATTGTCAACAGCGGAGGAGCTTAGCTAAAATGACATGGAGGAAATTCGGTCGGCGCCTCCTTAAGCTTGCAATGTGACTATCGCAGAAACAACTCCATCTCACCGCGTGCGCACACACGCGCACACACACGCACACACACGCGCACACACACGCCCTCGTCCTAACCTCTCAGGACCTGGAGAGACCTCCCGCCCACCCCCGCGCTCTCTCTTCATGTCTTTCATCTCCCTGCTAGCGCTCCCACCCTGATACACGCCATTGTTTCATAACATGCCGTTCCCTTCTTTCAGCTGCACTCCTCTTTTTCCCCCTTCTGTCCAGTCTTGCCCCCCGGACCCCGGCTCTCCCCCCCCCCTCCTGTCCAGAGGTGTGGGTCCTGATAATCCTAATCCCAGCCATATGCTGTGAGTGCAGCAGAGACTGAGGCTGGGATGAGCAGTAATCCCTTCCTCTAGGTAACAATAGAGAGATTCAGACTAGGAGCCCTGGACAGACAGACAGACAGACAGACAGGCAGACAGACGGACGGACGGGGTGGCAGGTGCTCCGAGAAGAAGGCAGACAGACATGCAGGCAGGCAGACAAGCAGATAGACAGGCAGTCTGACAGACAGATAGACAGGAAGGCAGATAGGCAGTCAGACAGACAGGCAGACAGACAGGAAAGCAGATAGGCAGTCAGACAGACAGGCAGGCAGATAGACAGGAAGGCAGGCAGTCAGACGGGTAGGCAGATATACAGGCAGATATACAGGCAGACAGACGGGTAGACAGGAAGGCAGATAGGCAGTCAGACAGACAGGTAGACAGACAGGTAGGCAGGCAGTCAGATGGGTAGGCAGATATACAGGCAGACAGACAGACAGACAGGAAGGCAGATAGACAGGAAGGCAGGCAGTCAGACAGACAGGTAGGCTGGTAGACAGATAGGCAGATAGACAGATAGGCAGATAGACAGAAAGGCGGATAGGCAGTCAGACAGTCAGACAGACAGGTAGGCAGATAGACAGGTAGGCAGGCAGTCAGACAGACATGTAGGCTGGTAGACAGGCATGCAGGGATGAAAGACCGCTCCCCAGAGACAAAGACCACACAGGATCTCCAAAGACCAGTCAGAGAAATCCCCTGGTGGAGGGGGGCTGCTCTCCAAATCTATTTATTGATTAGCGGTCATACTGGATCAAGGATTATAATCATTGGTATTATGCTTTTTTTTGCATTTGTCAAGAAACTCAAAAAGTCCATGGTAAAAAATGCTATAGCTATAGACCATGACTAATTATGCCAGCAAGAACACAATACTAATTTAATTCATTTATATCTTCCGTAAGTCAGATTGCAAATTGCATTGCAAAATGGAAATCAGGAAAAATCTAATATATTGAAAAATGTCAAGTGCTCAAAACACAATAATCTAGAGACTAATCTAGACACAATAATCCAGAAACAGATAGCTCAAAAAATGTGTAGTTGTCAAACTGAAACTCTAATTTAGATGTTCATGCTGTGATTTGTGACGTAAACAGAATTCTGTAGTGTAACATTTAAACCATGCCCCATGGTTAATATCAACTGGGGAAGAATAGCCCACAATATGGAAGGAATGCATGTTGGTATGTAAGCCCACTTCATATTGTAATAGCATAGTACTGTATATCCCATGTGAGTTGTACCACGGTCCTCTTTAAGACCAAGGCCCACCCACACGGGCAGCTCATTCATCCTGAGATCTATAAACCATTACTCTCCACACACACATACATTATTTCTCAGTCCCGTTCACAACCTACTGGTTGACTGAGCTTGGTTGTGAATGTCCCCCCCCCACCCACCCGCCACCCCCACCCCCCAGGCAGACCTGAAGGAGCGCTACTCCGTTGGGGAGCTGTTGGCCGACCTAGCGGGGTGCAGAGCCAGCAGGGTGCTGCTGTTCGTGGAGCAGACCTACAGCGGGGCCCTCAGCAAGAGGCTGCAGGGGTCCCCCAAGCACCCCAACGTGGTCCTGCTCAACAACCTTCCCTGGGAGGACATGGCCGAGCACTGGGCCTCCCTGCACCCTGCCCAGTGCCTCATCGACCACCTTAGAAAGGTACGTAGCGCTACCACGCCCATTAAGGCTTCATCACCTGGCGTGAGGATCCATAACCATGAATAAGGCTGCGTAGGAATTTAGCAGATGTTTCAAGTGATGATGAATGTTGTAAACTGTCCTTCCTTGTTTATTTTGTAATTTGTTGTTTTATGTTTTGAAACCGTCTTGGCCAGGACCCTCTTGTAAACAAGATTTTTAATCTCAATGAGACCCCCCTTTTCCTGGTTAAATAAAGGTCAAATAAAAAAATAAAAAAAAGGTATCTATGCATATTAAGCAGATACTGTAGGGATTTGAACCGCCGCACGGTGCTGTGTGCGTCATTCCTTTTCATCCTCCTCCAATCGTCTGTCCCCAGGGCGTGGGGATGCCCCTCCCCCTGGACGCCAAGGCCGGCCTGTTGAACGTGACGCTGGCGGGGGCGCCGTGCCACGCCACCCCGCCCCTCACGGAGGCGGAGATGAGGAGGGAGTTCATGGGCTGTCAGAACCTCCCCACCGCCCTCTGGTACCAGAATCGCCACCAGAGGGCGCTGGACCGGAAGAACTGAGACGATATGCGACGCAGACGACGCGCTCACGCATTTACACACAAACACGCACGCACGCATACTGTACACGCATAAAAATGTCGATTCTTTTCTTGTTTTTTCATCTCGAGTGTCCCGTCGTGAGCCTTTATAAGTCTGTCTTTTTCACGTCCCACAAACGCTGCCAAAGCATTCGATTTACAATCGCAATTCAGTCATTTAGAAGACGCATTCCAGTCCTGCAGAGCCCCTGTGACACACCCAACACTCCCAGATAACCCCGCCCCCCCCCCCGACAGTAAGAGAGTGTTCAGTACTGTACGTTGAAGTAAGAAACACGACAGCATGTTAAGGTCAGCCAGGAGATGTGTGCGTGACGTCGGCGTTGTCCTCACTCTGACCCCTCGCTACCTTAGCGCTGGTGACAGCAACCGTGTGGGAGGGAGGGGGGGGGGAGGACGCCGCTGCCACCCGCCATCGTAGCGGCGCAGACGCAGGGCGGGTTCACGCGGGGGACACGGGCGCCTCCAGGGCCCCGCTGCTCCGTGCGGGTCGGCGCTCACGCGGACGCCGCCACCTCACGCCCACTTGAACATTTCAGGATGAATCTCCCGTCATGCCGGGCTGGCGCGGGGCGGGCGTGGCGTGGAGGCCCCGGGGCCCATGGTTTAATGATGAGGCTGCATAGCGCCGGCCCGTCTCAGCTCTCCTGACCACGGCGCTGGTTCTACCGCAGCCCGTCTCACTAGCAGGGGCCAGAGTGCTCGGTCCAGTCCAGTCCAGTCTCCCTAGCAGGGGCCAGAGCGCTCAGTCCAGTCCAGTCTCCCTAGCAGGGGCCAGAGCACTTGGTCCAGTCCAGTCCAGTCTCCCTAGCAGGGGCCAGAGCGCTCGGTCCAGTCCAGTCTCCCTAGCAGGGGCCAGAGCGCTCGGTCCAGTCCAGTCTCACTAGCAGGGGCCAGAGCGCTCAGTCCAGTCCAGTCTCACTAGCAGGGGCCAGAGCGGTCGGTCCAGTTCACCTCAGCTCCCAGGTTCTGGTCAGGAGAGCAACCTCTCACCCCAGTGACACTGCATCCTGTATGCATCACATCCTAGTGTTGAGGCATATATCAATAGTGATATATATCTATATATCTATATATCTCATATATATATCTCATATCTATAGTGAGAATGACTTAATAGTGATCCCAACACAGCCAACCCCCCCCCCCCCCCCCCAATCTATAATTTCCGTAGCCCCTCACAACAATGAATACTTTGTGTAATCTAAAAGGGAAAAACAGAACAAGTGTGTCCTCTGCTCTGTAAATATGTTTGTCCTGTACTGCTTAATGACTGTATGAAGTAACATGGTTTAAACAATCCTCCTTTTCTGTGTATTTTAAAGTATAACTTGTGTAAGCAGATGTACATATTGGGAAATAAATTAAATTTTGTACATACAGTAGGTATGTTTGTATTTATTGCGATGTACTTGAACGGCGGATGGCTGTAAGTGTTCACGTATTTCGTACTGTAAGCAGACGAGGTGTTGATGAATAAAACACTAGATTCAGTGGTGATGACGCAGCATCAGTCTGTTTTTCACTGTTTCTTTTCAAAACACACACTAGGGAGGAATACGAGCTGCCTGAGGGAACGGGAGAGGCCATTGGTGGTCAGAGGGAGGGTCCTGGTTCTTCTGTGGTCGTTCTGTGTGTTCAGGGTCCTGGTTCTTCTGTGGTCAGTCTGTGTGTTCAGGGTCCTGGTTCTTCTGTGGTAGGTCTGTGAGGTCAGAGTCCTGGTTCTTCTGTGTTAGGTCTGTGTGTTCAGGGTCCTGGTTCTTCTGTGGTAGGTCTGTTTGTTCAGGGTCCTGGTTCTTCTGTGGTAGGTCTGTGTGTTCAGGGTCCTGGTTCTTCTGTGGTAGGTCTGTGAGGTCAGAGTCCTGGTTCTTCTGTGGTAGGTCTGTGTGTTCAGGGTCCTGGTTCTTCTGTGGTAGGTCTGTGTGTTCAGGGTCCTGGTTCTTCTGTGTTAGGTCTGTGTGTTCAGGGTCCTGGTTCTTCTGTGGTAGGTCTGTTTGTTCAGGGTCCTGGTTCTTCTGTGGTAGGTCTGTGTGTTCAGGGTCCTGGTTCTTCTGTGGTAGGTCTGTGAGGTCAGAGTCCTGGTTCTGCTGTTGTTTCAGCCACATTGTTGCATACAGACCTCCCTGAGACAGCAGCTCATCGTGCCTGGACAGAGAAAGAGAGAGAGAGAGAGAGAGAGAGGGAGGGAGGGGGGCAGAGGGAGGGAGAGAGAGAGAGGGGGAGGGAGAGAGAGAGAGAGGAAGGGAGAGAGAGTGAGGGAGAGAGAGGGAGGGAGGGAGGGAGGGGGGGAGGGAGAGAGAGAGAGGGAGGGAGAGAGAGGGAGAGAGAGAGAGGGAGGGATGGAGGAAGGGAGGGATGGAGATATTCAATGCTGGTTTCCAGTTAACATCACAAGCTCCTTAAACACAAAGAACTTTAACTGAATTTTGTACTTGGGTGTCCTTGTACTTTTTCTTTATCACTAGATCAGGTTCTTAGAAGCTTCTTTAGAAAGAGAAGCTCTAATGAGTTCTGGCGAGTAGAAGTACACTTGACTACCTACGCTGAGTGCACTTATTTTAAGTCGCTTTGATTAAAAGCGCTAAATGACTGTAATGTCGTGTAAATAAAAACACTCGGGCAAGAAAAGAGCTCTCCAGACCCCCTGTCAGTTCGTTAAAGAGGCGTTTCTCCCAGTGGAAGACAGGCTGTCCTCATAATGGAGTATCACACTGGGACTTGCTCTTAGGACCCTGGGACACTCAGGAAAGATCCTGCTTCAAACGCTCACTAACTTCAAGACGTTCAACGTTGAATGAGTAGAAACCTGATTGGTGGGTTTGTGTGTGTGTGTGAGGGGGGAGGGGGGGGGGGGGCATCTTTTCTCAGACAGCTTTTTGAGGCATTCTTGTTAGTCCACCAACACCTGTTGGGGCAGGTGAGGACAAGACAAGGTGGTTTTAATTCAATAAATGGCCGTTTTCTGAAGGCCCTTCCCTGCACTTCCTCTCCTCCCCCTCCAGAGATATCCATCTTTGTGTGTGTGTGTGTGTGTGTGTGTGTGTGTGAGTGAGTTCATGGGTGTGTGTTTAGCCTGAGCAGTCCCTCCGGGTTAAAATGTGTGTGTGTGTGTGTGTTTACATCACAGTGTCAATCAGAGTTGAATGGTACTGGGAGTGGGGTTACATCCCTGCGCCTGCAGGGGTACGGATGTGTGTGTGTGTGTGTGTGTGTGCGCGTCTCTTCTCGTAGACGGTGTGTGAGTGTTCCCTGTGACCAGGCAGACCCTTGCCTTGTCCCCTACGGTCCAGTGGTCTCTCTGTGCGCCCCGGGGCGGTCACTCCCTCACTAATGGTCTCCGTCCATTCACCTGGCTCACCCACAGGAAGCCACACTCAACTGGCCCATGCTGCCTTTGATATAGGAGCTGTGGCGTTAGACATCCTTCTCACACACACACACACACACACACACACACACACACACACACACGCGCAAACACACACACACACGCGCAAACACACACACACACGCACACACAGACACACACACACACACACACACGCAAACACACACACACACACACACACACGCGCGCAAACACACACACACACACACACACACACGCGCGCAAACACACACACACACACGCACACACACACACACACAGACACACAGCCTGAGGTCACTGCTGATCCGGAGATAACAGAACACCACCACTCAAGACACACTTTCCTTCCAGCCGGCCTCTTGTTCCCACGCAGACCTGGCTGCCTCTCAGACCTGGCTGCCTCTCAGGACGCTGCCTCTCAGACCTGGCTGCCTCTCAGGACGCTGCCTCTCAGACCTGGCTCCCTCTCAGACCTGGCTGCCTCTCAGGACGCTGCCTCTCAGACCTGGCTCCCTCTCAGACCTGGCTGCCTCTCAGGACGCTGCCTCTCAGACCTGGCTCCCTCTCAGACCTGGCTGCCTCTCAGGACGCTGCCTCTCAGACCTGGCTGCCTCTCAGGACGCTGCCTCTCAGGACGCTGCCTCTAAGACCTGACTGCCTCTCAGGACGCTGCCTCTCAGACCTGGCTGCCTCTCAGGACGCTGCCTCTTAGACCTGGCTGCCTCTCAGGACGTTGCCTCTCAGGACGCTGTCTCTTAGACCTGGCTGCCTCTCAGGACGCTGCCTTTCAGGACGCTGCTTCTCAGACCTGGCTGCCTCTCAGGGATGCTGCCTCTAAGACTTGGCTGCCTCTCAGGATGCTGCCTCTTAGACCTTGCTACCTCTTAGACCAGGCTGCCTCTTAGACCAGGCTGCCTCTCAGGGATGCTGCCTCTCAGGACGCTGCCTCTCAGACCTGGCTGCCTCTCAGGGACGCCCCTCAGGTGTGGATGAGGTCCATGACGTGGCGCCGGGTCGTGTACCCGCGCTGTAACTACTCACCTCCCTCTCTCCGCTATCTGACCCGCGTCAATCACCAGGATCTGGTCAGCGGCCACGATGGTGGACAGTCTGAAACAAAAACACAACGTAGATGGCAAACGATACAACGATACTGTACAAAAAGTGACTCCCGTCAGGTGCTGCCGTACACACGTGTATGACACACACACACACACACACACACACACACACACACAATCCCCTTGATCTTCAAACAAGACAGGGCGACTGTATTGATCCCAGATCAAAGTTGATCCTCAGTATCAGTATGAGCGGATGAAAGTGGGATCAGGCTTGTAGCGCATGTAAAAACATTCTTGAACGCAATCTGTAATAAACTTTGACGCATTTTGTAATAAGTTGTTACATAATAATAATAACCTCGGTTATTACAGAATGCGGGTGTTGCACTTTTTTTTTAATGAAGAAAATGTAAGAATTTTGGTGCATTACAGTATGTAATCACCAAAATGGATGTATTTGATCTGATCACCAGGCGTTTCCAGCGCTCAGTCAGAGAGACACGACCAGAGAACGGCACAGAGGGACGACGAGAAACAAACAGATCATTAAACCAGACGTGGGTCACGAAGAGAGAGAGAGAACACTGGGGTTGAAAGAGAAGGACAGGAAGGAGGGGGTGAAAATAAGAGGGGGAGGGGGGGGGCGGGTAGAGAGATTGCAAAAACGAGGAGGAGGAGAGAAAAAAGGACAAAGGGGATGAAGAAAGAAGTCAAGAATCAGTAGGAGAGACGGAGCACAGATGACAGGATGCAAGAGTGTTGATCTGCCTCGTAAAAATACACAAAAAAAACATGTTCAAACATTATGTTTGCCTTTGGGAGAGGTGAGCTACCAGACACACACTGACACCTACTTCTTCAAAGAGAACTCTACGTAGGGACACTTTGAGGACATTGGTTTTAAGGCTTTAAGGACACGCTGATGCATTTAATCAGGGGTCCGGACCGTCCACAGATGGCTCTATTGAAGACTGTGAATGGATGAGTTTATCTGCCGGATCAGACGTCAGGGCTTTGGAGCTGCTGAAGAAAGCATGTCTGACACCTTCTATGGTGCAATGCTCTGGAGACACAGATATAAGCCTAGACCCTCTCTCTCTCTCTCTCTCTCTCTCTCTCTCTGTCTCTCTCTCTTTCTCTCTCTCTCTCTGAATGCTCTGGAGACACAGATATAAGCCTAGATCCTCCCTCTCTCTCTCTCTCTCTCCCTCTCTCTCTCTGAATGCCCTGGAGACACAGATATAAGCCTAGACCCTCTCTCTCTCTCTCTCTTTGAATGCTCTGGAGACACAGATATAAGCCTAGATCCTCTCTCTCTCTCTCTCTCTCTCTCTCTCTCTCTCTCTCTCTCTCAATGCGCTGGAGATACAGACATAAGCCTAGACCCCCTCTCTCTCTCTCTCTCTCTCTCTTTTTCTCTCTCTCTCTCTCAATGCCCTGGAGACACAGATATAAGCCTAGATCCTCTCACTCTCTCTCTGAATGCTCTGGAGACACAGACATAAGCCTAGACCCTCTCTCTCTCTCTTTCTCTCTCTCTCTCTCTGAATGCCCTGGAGACACAGACATAAGCCTAGACCCTCTCTCTCTCTCTCTCTCTCTGACCACCCTGGATATAAGGGCGCCAAGATATCATGGCCCGTCTGTGAAGGTACGGTGTGACCTCTCTCTCGGCGAACAAAAGCGCCGTCTCTCCTCATCTGAGCAGCTGCCCGGCACACGGGGTCATGTCATTTGGACAGGAGGAAGGGTGGGTCTGGCTGGCCTGATCACCTGTGAGCCACTACGATGGTGGTCCTGTTGGAGCAGACTTTGGCCAGCGACGCCTGGATGTTGCGCTCCGTCTGGGTGTCCAGTGCAGACGTGGCCTGAGGCGAAGAAAGGAATCAAAATAAATTAATTTTAAAGAAAGCATAATAATGGATTTTGAAAAAAAAAAATATATATATATATATGGTCAATGACGTACAGTATAAGGTTTTCAAAGTAGCAAAATTCTAAAACTTAAATTACACTTCCCTAAAAGGATTTTTTAATGATCATTAGTGTCAGCGAGAAGACAGACTAAAAACCGTGGTTACAATAGTTATGTAGCTAATGTTAGCTTGCTAGCTACTGTATCTACAGCAGCTAGCAGCAGCTAATGTTAGCTTGGTGATATACAAGCTGTGGCCATCCAACAACACAACACATCCTCCCTGTACCTCATCCAACAATACAACACATCATCCCTGTACCTCATCCAACAATACAACACATCCTCCCTGAACCTCATCCAACAATACAACACATCCTCCCTGAACCTCATCCAACAATACAACACATCCTCCCTGTACCTCATCCAACAACACATCCCTCCCCGTACCTCGTCCAACATCACATCCTCCCTGTACCTCATCCAATAACAGAACACATCATCCCTGTACCTCGTCCAGTAGGATGATGCGGGGGTCCTTGAGGATTGAGCGGGCGATGGCCACTCTCTGTTTCTCTCCCCCGCTCAGCTTCAGACCCCTCTCACCCACCTGGGTCTTATAGCCTGGATGGAATAATACCACCATCATCATCATCATCACCACCACCCACCTGGGTCTTATAGCCTGGATGGAATAATACCACCATCATCATCATCATCATCATTATCATCACAATCATCATCATCATCACCACATTCATCATCATCACCATCATCATCATTATCATCACAATCATCATCATCATCATCACATTCATCATCATCATCACATTCATCATCATCATCGCCATTATCATCACATTCATCATCATCATCATCATTATCATCACAATCATCATCATCACCATCATCACAATCATCCTCATCATCTTCATTGTCACGGCGGTGTCTGACCCTGAGGCAGAGACAGGATCTTTTCGTGGATGTCGGCAGCGAACGCCGCCTCCTCCACCTCCCGGTCGCTCGCGGTGACGCGTCCATAGCGTATGTTGTTGAGGATGGTGTCGTTGAAGAGAACGGTGTCCTGGGGAACCACGCCCACGTAGGAGCGCAGGGACACCTGGCTCACCTGGATCAGAGCAGGGCCACACAGTCAAACACCTGGTCTGGAACATCCTTGAAAGGAATGTTCAAACCAGGCCAGGTCAAGCCTGGCTTATGTGCGTGGCTGGCTTGTTTCTGTTCAGGACTGGTAGGATGGAAGCTAGTGATGCCACTGAAATAGGTGTGAATTGATATGACATGAAATAATGTCTGATACATTAAGATGGGTCTTGTCGCCTGGACACATCAGTTCCAATGCTTCCAATGCTAATCCAGCACAATAAGAGCGGGATAGCCAGTTAGCTCATGAGATTAATGGTAGGGGTCAGTGGCTAAAGACGTTACACCGATGATAACATAAAGTCATCCCCATCGGGTCTTGAACTCGGGGAGTTCAATGCTCTCGCCACTACTCTACTTGTGCAGATGATTTAGATTTTGGTGTCCTTGATTTCGGTGTGCTGGGACTACTGCCTCTTGTGGTGCCAACAGAGAAATGCAGGCCAACATTGTCCGCAGTAACGGAGGGAGGGAGTGATAACTGGACAAACGCTGTACTAGGTGCGCTGGCTTACAGCCACGCACAAAAATGAACTTTCAGAAGATAAAAGTCAACTATAATTTCTTGTCAGCTCTGTTGTGAGTTACTGTTTTTATATATTTATTTAACGTTTATTAAAACATGAAAAGCCATAAAAAAACATTCTCTTATTTACAATAGCGGCCTGAAGGTTCTATCAGTCACTCCCTCTCACTGCCAAAACTCACATGAGGGATCCAGTGGTGGGCAGATGCTGCTGGGTACTGCCAACTGCCTTCAAGAGCTGGTGAGACTTAAGCTCCGAGTGGATTCATTACTCAAATACATCAACATCTAGAGCAGAATATGGGACACTACCAAGCACTGTATGTACTGTGTGGGAGCAATGCATGCCTACAGAAAGGTGCCCAGACACTCTGACACATGAACACGCGCACACACACGCACATGCGCACACACACACGCACATACACACACACACACGCACACGTACACGCAAACACACACACACACAGGCACATGGTTTAAATCGATGTCTTCCCCCTCTCCTTCTCATACTGAGCTGGACACATTTCTCCGGCTCCATTACCTTCTCACAGTCCCACATGCTTCCAAATATAGACACTTCTAGCTGAATTAACAGTAATTTCCTTCGGACCGCAAGAATGCCGTTCCTGAAAATGTCTGTCCTCCAGAACCTGACCACAACTGGACTCATCAATGTTAGCAGTCCGACTCTGGTCCAACTCTGGTCCATCACTGTGCTGGCATCCAGGCGCTCCCACAGTCGGGTCCAGCGAGCCGATAGCACATCCCTCCCCGGCCAGGATGGGTCAGCGGGGGAGAGACCGGTTCTACCGGTCCAGGTCTGAATAGGAAAGCAGGTTCTTATCAGCTGTATTGACGTTGCTCATAAAGACCTGGGCACACTACAAAGGAGGCTGGGGGAGGATCTCTCAAAGGTCAGCATTTGGCCGTCCGACAACACTCGGTCTCTGCACCTGGGCAAAACCGTATCCATCCCGTTTGGATTCAAACCCAAGCTGAGAAGGCCTCTGGGCTCAGGGGCTCCAAGGTCATAGAGGCTAAAAAATAAAAAAAATAAAAAATACCTTGGTCTGTATTGACGACAGAGGGAGAGAAATGGTGTTACAAGTGGTGGAAAAAGTAAATGCCAGAACCAAATTGCTGTCCAGAAAGGCTAATCTCTGTGACAGAGACAGCCTAAGGCTTCTGGCAAACTTCCTGGTTCAACCACACTTTGATTACGCCAGTACGGCATGCTATGGTTAGCCTCGTGAGACCATCCTGATGTGGCTAGCTCACCTTGGTAACTCGCCAATCATAGTCTGGATACTCCCGATAAAAGAAAATGTTGAGCCCGATCGGAAAACGATCAGCTTTGTTTCTGAGGAATTTGAAATAAAAACAGCTACGCTGTGCGGGTTTATGACAGCGAGGGGTGGTTGAGGTTCACGAGAGACCTTTTCAGATTTTTTCCCGATGGTTCATCCAATCACCTGCCAAGTAGTTTTGAAAGTGCCCGCCCTTTTCCAAACAGTTTCCAACAGAGAGTTCCCAGATGGTTATGCGAACCATCTGGCACGTCAGGTTATGGTATGGTGTGTTGACGGCCTAAAACAAAAGCTACATGTAACCCAGAACCCCCTGGTTCGGGTGATAATGGGTTTGGTTCCTTGGGACCATGTAGGGAGGAGCCAATTACAGGAACCCTTACCTGGCTACCTGTGGAGGCCAGCGTGACAAAACGGAGTGTCAATGGTTCACAGGATAGTCAATGATAGGGCCCCAAATTAATCGCCAATAAGAGGATGGCAAGGAAAGAGTGACTGGGAGTATTTTAAGCGTTCTTCGCCATGTCTGGTGTGTCCTACCAGTTCTGTGGACCCGCTGCTAAAACCCTCTCACTTCCAACACCAGATGAGGAATCAGATCCCTCTTTGAAGTCTCACTTTTTCCCCCTTTGTGTTTATTTTTGACTGTTTTGTGTGTGTGTGTGTGTTTTACGGGACTCTTAATTCAAAATCTTTTCATTGTCCGCTTATTACTTCATGTTGGTCTCAGATGTCTTTCCTCCTTAAGCTAAGCTAATCCGCAGCAGACTGCGCTAGCTAGCTGGGTGAGGGACGCGGCTCGCTGCTGCCATATGACCTACGCTACGTGACGGTGATGTCAGAGGAACTCGCAGAAGCCCGTTGGGTTAGCTCAGTTGGTGGAGCGTGAGACTCTTAAGCTGTGTTCGGAATCGCTCCCTCGTTCCCTCACTCCCTATTCCCTATATAGGGTTCACCATGTAGTGAACTACCTAGGGAACGGAGAAAATGTAGGGTACATGCACTGTTCCCTGGAAATCAAGGTGAATTGTGGGTAATAAATAGTGGACTATATAGGGAACGAAAATTCCGTGGAGAATTCGGACACTACAATCAAGGGCGTAGGTTTGCGTATGGACGGTCGGGACATGTCCCTACCAACATTTTGGGAGGCCCAAATTGTCCCTACCAACTTTTAAGCAACCTTGACCGTACCAATTATTTTGCATTATAGATATTAGACCGTTAGCCTACCCCTCCTCCTCCTGATTGGCTCATTTTTCTGAGATAGATCATTGCATTTTTCAAATTTTCGCTTGATCTGAAGAACAGCCTTACAGACAGACGCTGACAGCAAGCCATACAGTTGTGATTCTGACAGCCATTTAGGTAGGCTACATCCACCACAATGTCGCCTCCCCCTCTGAAGAGGATGAGGGATATCAGGAGCTTTTTCTCCGCAACTGTAAGTAACGTTAGCGTTAGCTAGGTTAGCTAGCTGCTGGTAAACTAAGTAGCTAACCTTAGGCAGTAGCCACATGAAAACCAGCTAGGTTGGTGCTAGCTAATGTTATCTAAACTAACATCACTTGTCTTTCCATTGTGGCAAATTATCAACCGGTGATATAAGCTGGCTAGCTAGCGAACTGATGGCTTCTATCATCCTGTAACATTAGGATAGCAGCAGCCATTACATTATTATACATTAGCTGCCCACCAGAGATTTAATTGAATAGGACATCATGGCGTCCTCACAACTAATGACCGTAAGTGTCCGCAATGAATACTAGCCGATGGGCTAGCTATAGCTTTGTAAAACCAGGATTGTGGAATTTCGCAATTGGTATTGCCTACTGTCTGGTATTTTGTTACTCCCCCAATGGACAGATATATCAATTTATGAATTGAATGTCAGTCTAAAAATCCAATGAAAATCTCAATTTTAATCAAATCATTTTTATGCATGAAACAGCAGCATTCGTGAGAGAGAGAGAGTGGACGGACGCACAAGCAACCAAGAGAGAGAGAGAGAGTGTGGAGGGCAGCAGCAGCAGCAGCAAAGGTCGAGAGAGTGGAGGGACGCAGCAGGCAGGATGTGATACAGTAGACTAACAACATTGTATTAGTATTATTCAATTTCATAAATATATGAATATATAAGAGCTTTAACCTCTCGTCCCCAGCAAAAATTGTGTATGCAGGCTACACTGTTATATGGTCCCTACCAATGTTGAAACCAAACCTACGCCCTTGACTACAATACCACGATACCACGCTTCTACGAGCTCTCCCGCTTCTGAGTCGGACACACTAACCGTTGCGCCAAGAGGCCGAGAGGGACGTCCATCTTGGAGTTAGTGCTCCTTTAAGGAGTGAGTTTAACCAACCACCACCATTATACCTGGGACACAGTCATTTTTACACCTGTCACCCTTTCTGATTGAATTCTATTATACGAAGTGCACACAAGTGGAGTACCAACATTCTCTATAAACCTTCTGCAAGTGCTGTGAAGGAAGCTTCCAACGTGACTCGACTTGGGTTCCGCTGGTGCTGGGATTCATCCTCACACTGCTATCCTCATTTCCTCCTGAGGACAGCCTTGGCTGGTTATCTTTCATTTTCTTTAATTAGATTTTTATTGTGTTTTGGTATTTACTCAGTGTGGGTCATCTGGGACTGATGGAGCAGATGGAGAAACCACCGACCAAAAATGTGTGTGCTGGGAGAGAGGGAGGGAAAGAGAGAGAGAGGGAGAGGGAGAGAGGGAGAGGGAGAGAGAGAGAGAGAGGGAGGGAGAGGGAGAGAGGGAGAGAGAGAGGGAAAGAGAGAGAGGGAGAGAGGGAGAGAGAGAGAGAGGGAGGGAAAGAGAGAGAGAGAGAGGGAGAGAGGGAGAGAGAGAGAGAGGGAGAGAGAGAGGGAGAGAGGGAGGGAAAGAGAGAGAGGGAGAGAGGGAGAGAGAGAGAGAGAGGGAGAGAGAGAGAGAGAGAGAGAGAGGGAGAGGGAGAGGGAGAGAGAGAGAGAGAGAGAGAGGGAGAGAGGGAGGGAAAGAGAGAGAGGGAGAGAGAGAGAGAGAGGGAGAGAGGGAAGGAAAGAGAGAGAGAGAGGGAGAGAGGGAGAGAGAGAGAGAGAGGGAGATAAATACTTTTTTTCCACAATACGAAGTATCAGAGTGCTGGATTGACTTTGACAGAACACAATTCTAATACATGACCAATATAAAACAGTATTCGTCTCTTCACACGGCTCCCCCACTGGCACACTGGGAGCTGCAACCGTTTACTCACAAGGCACCCAATGGCTCCTGTGAGGAACTAACTACCCATGTGTGCCTAACCTGAAACAAATGCAGGTACTGTATACTGTAATATCTTGTTTACAGGAAGCCTCCGCAGCCTGGTCTGCTTAACACTTCACAGAGCTGTTCTATGGACTCAAAGGGCCTTCGGTACCAAGGGCCAAGCGCCTTTAAATGCTTGCCTATTTGAAACTGAACTCAGCTTAAGGTTTTGCTCCTCAAGAAGAACCATAGTCAGAGGTCAAGGTCAAGACCTATAGTATGGTTTGAAACAAGAGACAATGATAGCTCGCTGAGATAAAGGCAAGAATTGGACTCGGGGAGCACACGCATACCTCAAGGTTTAATTCTAGGCTTACTCATAAACACTGTTATATGCTAGTAATTATAAAACAACATGTCACTAGTCACACATGGAACCTTTATTACACAGGAGGTGACTAAGACTATTAATCAGCGTTCGTTTAACACAAGTAAATTAGCCTGACGATCAGTATCTATGATTAACGTAGCTACATCTGCGGACTGGGAGCCAGAACACTACCCAGTAATTGCTTCCACTCACACACTTCCCCTCTTGTGACACACGGATACTCTCTCCTCACCTGTGGCTGTCGGTAACACAACCACAACCCACAAGGCTGATTCGGGGCCTGGTTTATGTTGGCTGTCTGTCTGAGGTCCTGCAGCCTGATGCTAGCCTGATGCTAGCCCGATGCTAGCCCGATGCTTGCCCGATGCTAGCCTTCTAGTGCCACGGGCTATTAAAATTGTCTAGCATGCTAGTGTGGTGATGTGCTGTGGTTCCCACCACACTGTGATGTCTGCGGATGTTAGCCTAGCCTAGCCTAGCTTAGCGGTGTGTTCTGAGGGCTGCCACATGTGTTGGGGGGGAAACATGTGGTCCATCAGCTGTGATTGAGCCCCTCTCCTCAGGCTGCTAGATCAATCAGTCCCAGCAGGCTGCCTGCTCCGGCGCGCTGGCAAAACAACTTTGATTCTCCACCATCAAAAGGCCTCTTGTAATTCCTTTGAAAATAAACGTTTATTACCCTCCAGCGTTTGTCTGACATGAAAATGTTAAATACTTCCCTCGCCTTTTATCTGCGGGCCTTGTTACAATGTCAGAGCCCCTCAGCTGTTTTAACCACCTGCCACTTCCTCTCTGAGCAAGTTTGGATGGATGGATGGACGGACGGACGGACGGACGGACGGACGGACGGATGGGCGGACTATGATGTTGACTGAGCCCTGAGGGCTTGTTACTTTTCTCATTACTTATGTCCCACTCGGCTTCACCTCAACAGACTCAAGTCAATCAGTTAAGCACATAAACTAAGCATATCAGCATAGATAAACTTGACAGATAGGAACTAGTGTAACCAAGTTGAGTTGGTTAAAACCCACCCCCCAGTATATATAAGGCCTACCTATTGATAGCTGATAGAGGTCACGGACTGCCCAGAGACATAAGACGGAGCTCCTGCTACTCGTGAGACCCATCCTGCATTGTCCTCACCCGGCTTCCTGACTGTGCAACTGAGACCGCGAGTGTCCTGTTACACGTCAGCTCCTGCTCTCAAAACACAGACTCGCAGGCGTCTAAAGTGCAGCGTGCGGAGACTGACTCACTGACCGGTGAAGGAATGAACACAGCCCTGGGTGACAGGAGAGGCATCAAAGAGACACGGCTGGTTGACACCGGCCCAGCCCTCTCAGACATCATCCATACCCCTCCCAGACATCATCCATACTGGCCCAGCCCTCCCAGACATCATCCATCATGTCCCAGAAGGAAATGAGCTGCTGAGAGAGAGGCTGACAGCCTCTCTACAGTCTCTCTACAGTCTCTCTACAGTCTCTCTACAGCCCCTCTACAGTCTCTCTACAGTCTCTCTACAGCTCTCTACCCTCTACAGTCCCTCTACAGCCCCTCTACAGTCTCTCTACAGTCTCTCTACAGCTCTCTACCCTCTACAGTCCCTCTACAGTCCCTCTACAGCCCCTCTACAGTCTCTCTACAGTCTCTCTACAGCTCTCTACCCTCTACAGCCCCTCTACAGTCTCTCTACAGCTCTCTACCCTCTACAGTCGCTCTACAGCTCTCTACCCTCTACAGTCCTTCTACAGCCCCTCTACAGTCTCTCTACAGCTCTCTACAGTCGCTCTACAGCTCTCTACCCTATACAGTCCCTCTACAGTCCCTCTACAGTCTCTCTACAGTCTCTCTACAGCCCCTCTACAGTCTCTCTACAGTCCCTCTACAGCCCCTCTACAGCTCTCTACAGTCCCTCTATAGCTCTCTACCCTCTACAGTCTCTCTACAGCCTCTCTACAGTCCCTCTACAGTCTCTCTACAGTCTCTCTACAGCTCTCTACCCTCTACAGCCCCTCTACAGTCTCTCTACAGTCTCTCTACAGTCTCTCTACAGTCCCTCTATAGCTCTCTACCCTCTACAGTCTCTCTACAGCCTCTCTACAGTCCCTCTACAGTCTCTCTACAGTCTCTCTACAGTCTCTCTACAGCCTCTCTACAGTCTCTCTACAGTCCCTCTACAGTCTCTCTACAGCCTCTCTACAGTCTCTCTACAGTCTCTCTACAGTCTCTCTACAGTCCCTCTACAGCCTCTCTACAGTCTCTCTACAGCCTCTCTACAGTCCCTCTACAGTCTCTCTACAGCCTCTCTACAGCCCCTCTACAGTCTCTCTACCCTCTACAGTCGCTCTACAGCTCTCTACCCTCTACAGTCCTTCTACAGCCCCTCTACAGCCCCTCTACAGCTCCCTACCCTCTACAGCCCCTCTACCCTCTACAGCCCCTCTACAGTCCCTCTACAGCTCTCTACCCTCTACAGCTCTCTACAGCCCCTCTACAGTCCCTCTACAGCCCCTCTACAGTCCCTCTACAGCCCCTCTACAGCCCCTCTACAGCTCTCTACCCTCTACAGCTCTCTACAGCCCCTCTACAGCCCCTCTACAGCCCCTCTACCCTCTACAGCCCCTCTACAGCCCCTCTACAGCTCTCTACCCTCTACAGCCCCTCTACAGCTCTCTACCCTCTACAGCCCCTCTACAGCTCTCTACCCTCTACAGTCCTTCTACAGCCCCTCTACAGCTCTCTACCCTCTACAGCCCCTCTACAGTAGCAGGTAGCCATCCAGTCATTTTAATTGGCAACTTAAAATGATTGGACACATTAGTTACAGTCCTGCGACTTCGAGACTGCCACTGCGAAATGTATTTCATTTTAGTGTCAGAGCACTTTATTTATTGATTGCTGTCGGGATGTAATGAGAATCGCAAAAAATATAACAAAAAGCCAAACCGCACCTTTAAAGGGGTAGTGTGCTATTTTGAATATTTAGCCTTATTTATGGGGTTAGGCTGATGGGTACGTGTGAAAACCCAGTATCGGCTCTCCCACTCTCCGTGAGATCCACCAATATGGACGCACCCCAACAAAATTTTACAACGGGGTAGTGCCTTGATCCCTTTGTTTGATCACGTCTGGAGTGGACAATAAGCAATGACGCATAGAAGACTATATTCACTGGTTAAATTCCTGCTAATGAGCTATTAGCATGACAAATAAGCACTGAGCCCAGATCAGCGTCTAGAAACAGCTTCGCTCTCCTATGCTACGGTTTGTCAGGTTGAGTCCAGCATTAAACAGAACCAGGCGAGAGAGCTGTGCCGTTGGTCTCACACCTGTGAGAGGTATGTAGAGTTTAGGTCATTCTCACCGAAGTAGGAATGCTCTTATGCTCTGGAAGTGTGACAGTATTTATGTGGAATCTGATCCCAACATGTGGACCTGCTATGAACAGAGATAATTTACTCTCACACACTCCCTCTTTCCATTTCCATAAGTATCTTTCATTACCTTTCTCTCTCGCTCTCCCCCTCTCTCTCTCCCTGTGTGTGTGTGTGTGTGTGTGTAATTACAGTGCTCTCTCGAGGTGTAATAAGAGCTCATAGATGCATGCGAGGTAGGGGCGTGCGAGGTAGGGGTGTGCGAGGTAGGGGCGTGCGAGGTAGGGGCGTGCGAGGCAGGGGTGTGCGAGGTAGGGGCGTGCGAGGTAGGGGCATGCGAGGTAGGGGCGTGCGAGGTAGGGCCGTAATGCAGCTGCTCCAGGCAGGTTTAGTGTGGATTCATTAATTCAGAAAAGGAAAGTAAACCCAGCAGAGAAAACAGCAGGAGCTCAGGAGCACAGGAAGAAACAACGAAACTGAGGCAAACTACTGGGACGATAACAGAGGAAAATAAGACAAAGTGGCGCTGAACATAACGAGACAGAGGGGGACTAGAGCGGGACTAGGGTCCAGGAGTGAGGGGACTAGAGCGGGACTAGGGTCCAGGAGTGAGGGGACTAGAGCGGGACTAGGGTCCAGGAGTGAGGGGACTAGAGCGGGACTAGGGTCCAGGAGTGAGGGGACTAGAGCGGGACTAGGGTCCAGGAGTGAGGGGACTAGAGCGGGACTAGGGTCCAAGAGTGAGGGGACTAGAGCGGGACTAGGGTCCAGGAGTGAGGGGCCTAGAGCGGGACTAGAGGGGGACTAGAGGGAGACTAGAGCGGGACTAGGGTCCAGGAGTGAGGGGACTAGAGGGGTCTAGAGGGGGACTAGAGGGGGACTAGGGTCCAGGAGTGAGGGGTCTAGAGGGGGACTAGAGGGGGACTAGGGTCCAGGAGGTAGGGGTCTAGAGCGGGACTAGAGGGGGACTAGAGGGGGACTAGAGCGGGACTAGGGTCCAGGAGTGAGGGGACTAGAGCTGGACTAGAGCTGGACTAGAGGAGGGCTAGAGGGGGACTAGAGTCCAGGAGTGAGGGGTCTAGAGCTGGACTAGAGGGGGACTAGAGGGAAACTAGGGTCCAGGAGTGAGGGGTCTAGAGGGGGACTAGAGGAGGACTAGAGGGGAACTAGGGCACATGAGTGAGGGGGACTAGGGTCTAGGAGTGAGGGGTCTAGAAGGGGACTAGAGGAGGACTAGAGGGGAACTAGGGCACATGAGTGAGGGGGACTATAGGAGGACTAGAAAGAACATAAAAAAGACAGAACATAAAAAAAAAACATAAAGCTAAAAGGCCCAGTGTGAAGGGCGGGGCCCCGACACCACTTCAAACACATGTGGTGTTTGGAGGGTGTTAACGTCCAAACATCCACTTGGGTTTCACTTTATAGAGTAACGGTTTAAAGAGTGTCTTTTGTGCCAGGATGTGTGGGATTAAATCTTGATGACGCAACCTCTCTCTCCTCCTCACCCCACATCTTAGTTAGATATGTTCCACACATCGGGGGCCGAGGGTGGTCTAGCGTTTAAGCCCTGCTGCCTCCGAAGTATAGGTGTATGTGTTTGAAACCGGCTCAACCCTCCCCTATCTTCTCATGCCTCTCCTGTCACCCTTCACTTCCTGTACCTAATATCATAAACATATCACAATTCTTCAGGGAACCATTACTGTTTGAAGAATTTAACCTCCAACTGATTTTTTTTTAACAGTTATGAAGTCCAGGTTCTGGATGGTAGTGTGGTGATCTCTGATCTTCTGCTTTTAACCTGTAGTTGCTCTTAGTCTGTGACCTGACAGTTACCACTTTTCTCTTAAAGGACAGGTTCGGAATTTAGCATTATAAGCCATGTTAAAAGGTTATTTACAATCATATACAACGGCCGATATCAAAGTTTCGTCAAACGGTGCATTCTTGAGATATATCCCATCGCCGCTAACACACTCAATGGATCCATAGGTGCATAGACAAAAAGCAGTATTTCAGGAAAAAAGGTTTGTGATTTAAAAAATGCAACCGACAAAATCCCCGTTCCTCCCATCAGGCCTCCCTCCAAAGCCCCTCCTCCAAACTGGAGAAAAACAAATGACCCTCGCTAGGCAGTTAGGTACTGTAGGTTCACAGGCAGGTAAGCCAGCCAATCATTTCAAGTTGGCAACTCAAAATGATTGGACTTACTTATTACAGTCATGCGACTTCCACAGATTACAGAATCATTTCATTTTATTTTCATTTTAGTGCACAAAGTGAAAAATCTCATTCGGGTGCACAGTGACCTATTTCTCCTGCTAGACTAAAATATCAAATAAACTCTCTGACTGACTCATGAGCGGAGGTCATTTCTAGATTTAATATGGATTATGAACCGGTAAACAACACAACCCACTCACTCACTGATGTCAAGAGAACTGCTTTTATCCAACGCCTAAATATTTTGGTCATGAGGAGGAAAAAAGACAATATTCAAAGTGGCTGGTCTTCAAAAAATACCGTGTATGGCATGGAAGCAAAGAACTGGCACTCACGGAATAGACTGTGTCATCTTAAGAGTTTATTGGGCAAACGGATGCGTTTTGCCCTTAAGCCATCGTCAACATGTTGTTACTGATCTGAAACTGAAACGCGTCTGTTTGTCCAATAAATACCAAGATTATCCGGTCTATTCCGTGAGTGCCAGTTCTTTGCTTCTTCAGCTAAATATCCCTACCGGGCATCCATGACTGTTCTCAAACCAGGAGCTGTGTTCATCTTTACATGTTACCTTCCGGCATGGACATCGCCATGGAAGAAGAGAGGACCAGTGATGATCCCTCTGGGCAGATCATCATCACACAAATGCATGACTAATGCTTCCCCTAAGTCTAGGGAAAGACAGTGCATTCATTGTGCTGGAGTTTCCAGTAAGAGACTGTTATTATTAACTGATGTTTTATTATTTATCTTTACCCCGCCCCAGCGACAAGTGGCGTGTGGGTGGGTGCATTTGTTTGTTTGTTTGTTTGTTTGCACAATTAAATACAGATTTTTACATTAAAGACAATTCCACTTGGAAATCATTTTATTGTACCTAAACATACACTATTGGGTGTCTTGGAACTACATCATGAGGCGGTGACCACACACTACCAAACCACACACTACACTGTATTTGGTGTTTGTGAACTCAATAAATGGGGAAAATTCACACCTGATTCGGTGTACAAACCCTTGATAAGAAAGTGTTTCTATGCACTCAATGGTACTGTGTGTCACAAAACCCCCAAAAATGACACGTTATCAAAATCTCCAGTGATGGGAGTTTTGAATCCATTACCAGTGTCTCAGCACACCACTCCACAAGGGATAACAATTCTCCATCTTTCAACGCACTTCACTGTGTAGCAAATATACAAAAACATGAGTGTGCTCACTTGATTCTGAAAACATGAGTGTGCTCACTTGATTCTGAAAACATGTGTGCTCACTTGATTCTGAAAACATGAGTGTGCTCACTTGATTCTGAAAACATGAGTGTGCTCACTTGATTCTGAAAACATGAGTGTGCTCACTTGATTCTGAAAACATGAGTGTGCTCACTTGATTCTGAAAACATGAGTGTGCTCACTTGATTCTGAAAACATGAGTGTGCTCACTTGATTCTGAAAACATGTGTGCTCACTTGATTCTGAAAACATGAGTGTGCTCACTTGATTCTCAGGAGTGCACTCTTGCAATGCCACCGATCCATTTTGTGGTGGCAGCGCTTGTGGCCACCATGTATGGTGTTTGGAGACTCTTTATTTGAGTATGTATACTTTGTATGTGTAGTAAGTGAGTAAGTATACTTGAGTATGTGTAAAAGTGTGCTTGTGAAGGTGAATAGATGCTCTATGAGTAGGCTACAGTACACAGTCACAGTAAAGTCTGATCAGTCTAAACGTACATAGTGTAGCTCTAACCCAGCTCTCTACCCTCAGCTTCTCTTGAAAATAGATTTTTTTTAACCTCTACAATACATACCTGAATAACAGAAGGCTCAATTAAAATGGAGACATAGCACACAGCACCAAACGTAGCACTGAGACCAGCATCACTGCACCAAACATACTTTTGAAAGACCCACAGTAGAGAGACTGAAGTTGCACTAAGCTCTCCCTCCCAGAGAGACCTCAGTCCTGCAAATGGGTTGAGGGTCGGAGCGAGGCGTCAGAATAAGAGCGGGCGGCAGCTGAAGTTATAGATTAATTATTCACAAGGCTTTCAGGATGTTTTATTCACATGGGGCAGCTTGACTTGGTGATGAGAGAGACACTGAGGCAGATTGCTCCAGTTCAGCTGTGTGTGTGTGTGTGTGTGTGTGTGTGTGTGTGTGTGTGTGTGTGTGTGTGTGTGTGTGTGCGCGTCCGTGCGTGTATGTGAATGCGTGCATGCAGGCATGTGTGTGTGTGTATGAATGCATGCGCGTGTGTGTGTATGTGTGTGTGTGTGTATGAATGCATGCGTGTGTGTATGTGTGTGTTTGTGTGTGTATGAATGCGCGTGTGTGTGTGTGTGTGTGTGTGTATGTGTGTGTGCGCGTGTGTTTGCGCGTGCGTGCGTGCATGTGAATGCGTGCATGCAGGCATGTGTGTGTGTGTGTGTATGAATGCATGCATGCGTGTGTGTGTGTGTGTGTGTGTGAATGCAGGCGTGGGTGTGTAAAGATAGTAATATAATATCTAGCAGCTTCCCTCTCTCTCTGCTAGCTATTACATTACATCCATTTCACAACTATTTCAGTTGGGTTCATCAAGACGTCCCTAAACGCCGTCCAGTCAACCAACAGATACAGAAAATAACAGCTGAGAAAGCAAACATCGTTTGGAATAGAGGCAATTAGAGAAGAATGATGTTAACCAATGTCTCTCGACATCTTCTCCTGTGAACACTGAGGTCTCTCTCTGTCCCAGCAGTCACTGTTTTATCTTTACACGGTGGAATACATCTGTTTTTCAGTCTGCTAGCTAAGCCACCTGTCTGTGTGCGTGTGCATGTGTGTCTGTGTGCGCGTGCATGCGTGTCTGAGCGCGTGCATGCGTGTTTGTGTGCGCGTGCATGTGTGTCTGTGTGCGCGTGCACGCGTGTTTGTGTGCGCGTGCATGCGTGTTTGTGTGCGTGTGCATGTGTGTCTGTGTGCGCGTGCATGCGTGTCTGAGCGCATGCATGCGTGTTTGTGTGCGCGTGCATGTGTGTCTGTGTGCGCGTGCACGCGTGTTTGTGTGCGCGTGCATGCGTGTTTGTGTGCGCGTGCATGCGTGTCTGTGTGCGCGTGCATGCGTGTTTGTGTGCGCGTGCATGCGTGTTTGTGTGCGCGTGCATGTGTGTTTGTGTGCATGTGTGTCTGTGTGCGCGTGCATGTGTGTCTGTGTGCGCGTGCATGTGTGTTTGTGTGCGCGTGCATGTGTGTTTGTGTGCGGGTGCATGCGTGTTTGTGTGCCGTCAGTGTGTGAGTCTAGCCTCGGTGAGCTCGCTGACCTTAGAGATGTCCTGACCATCGATGTGGATGCTTCCTTCCTGAAGGTCATAGAAGCGAAAGAGCAGACGGAGGATAGTGCTTTTACCCGACCCAGACTGGCCTACCTGCAGAGACACACACACACACACACACACACACACACACAAACACATACTAATAAAGAACAACACTCTGTATCTGGGTATCTGCCCTGTTCGCATTTTCATTCATATTAGGCACAGGTATCCATATGAGTCCCAGACAGACAGTGACGGAGTCTGATTTTTAATTAATTCACTTTTTGGCAAATTTTCTCATAAAATACTGCTCTGGAGGAGCTCATCCTTTCACAATGCACAATACCCAACCCTGATGCAAAAGCAAAAGTATTTTGCCTGCTCAGCTTTGACCAAAATGAATGTGACTGCTCTGATACAAACACTGAACTGTTACCTTGTACCAGCATTCCAGGTACTCTAGAATTAGTTTGCCGTTGCTCAACTTTGCCCAAACTTTGTGTGTTCTATTGTCCACCCAAATAGTATTACATCAGTCATTTAGCTGACGCTTTTATCCAAAGCGACTTACATTGCATTTAACGTGGGAAAAGCCAATGTATTACTACTTGCCAGAGCTCACAAGTGCACCTCCTTTCTAAAACAAGTGACTAAGAGCATAATCTAGTGCTGAAGGCAACGTGCAAGAATAGCAATTTAGAAATACAATAGATCCTTAAAAGGGAGGATAATGGTAGTACTTCTTGAAGAGATGAGTTTTGAGCCTGCAGCAAAAGATGAGCAACGACTCTGCTGTCCTGACGTCAGTGGGCAGTTCGTTCCACCACTGCGGGGCCAGGACAGAGAAGAGCCGTGACCATGTTGATCGACCGCAGGGGCCTCGGAATGACAGGGCAACCAGTCGCCCCGAGGTAGTAGCTAGCTAGCTAGCAAACTTTAGCCAAACCAAACTATCATTCAGACTTGCCAAACACAGCATGTCCACTATGTTCTACTTCAGTCACTTAAAATCTGTGTTCTATTGTCCACTATGTACAACAGTATCTACAAACCAAGCTATCATTCATTCATTCAACTCTTAGCCGTGATGCTAATTTTCGCTATGTTCTACTCCATTCACTTATGCTAACAAAGATAGCGATCAGAGCAGTTGCATGTCTTCTGGTCGATCTAGTGGTCAGTAAAATCGACCAAATGTCAAGAGGTGGACATCATTGGATTCCTCTCGGCCTACAGAATCTGGCAATGTGCTTTTGAGCAGTTTGCAGTCGATTACTGTCGTTCTAAGCACAGATAATATAATGGACACTAGTATCTATCCAACCAGTGTTCTTTAAACTCAGACAATCCCATCATAAAGCTTCAGCAAAGGACGTTTTTACCCAAGTTCTCTGGTGCTTCCTGTCCCAGCCCAGGTACCTACCAGAGCCACCGTCTGTCCAGGCATCGCCGTGAAGGACACGTCCCTGAGAATCACATGCCTATGGACAGACAGAGAGACAGACAGGGCTGAATCACATGCCTATGGACAGACAGATAGACAGACAGGGTTGAATCACATGCCTATGGACAGACAGAGAGACAGACAGGGCTGAATCACATGCCTATGGACAGACAGATAGACAGACAGGGCTGAATCACATGCCTATGGACAGACAGATAGACAGACAGGGCTGAATCACATGCCTATGGACAGACAGATAGACAGACAGGGCTGAATCACATGCCTATGGACAGACAGATAGACAGACAGGGCTGAATCACATGCCTATGGACAGACAGAGAGACAGACAGGGCTGAATCACATGCCTATGGACAGACAGGGCTGAATCACATGCCTATGGACAGACAGATAGACAGACAGGGCTGAATCACATGCCTATGGACAGACAGACAGATAGGGCTGAATCACATGCCTATGGACAGACAGATACGGTTGAATCACATGCCTATGGACAGACAGAGAGACAGACAGGGCTGAATCACATGCCTATGGACAGACAGAGAGACAGACAGGGCTGAATCACATGCCTATGGACAGACAGATAGACAGACAGGGCTGAATCACATGCCTATGGACAGACAGATAGACAGACAGGGCTGAATCACAACTGTGCACCCACATCAAGAGAAAAATAAACAGGCAAGATCTAAGGACACCCACAAAAACAAACAGCGCCAGAGTGTCTGTTTATGTCCACTAGAAGTGATGCGCTACAGTCAGCGTCACAAAGACACACCCACCCTTCAGTGTAGCTGAAACACACTCTGTCAAAGTCCACCTGGCCCGAGGTCACCACTAGCTCTGGAGCATCTGCATCATCCTTCACCTACACACACACACACACACACACACACACACACACACACACACACACACACACACACACACACACACACACACACACACCACACACCACACACCACACACACACACACACACACACACACACACACACACACACACACACACACACACACACACAGGGGGTCAGTCAACGAAGAAACAGTCAGGGGTGAGACAGGGCAACTTGGTGTCAGGGCAACAACGTCTTTCTGGACATCAGCAAAACAAGGGGACTGATAGTGGACTTCAGGACGCTGAGGAGCGAGCGAAACCATCCGTCACCATCGAGGAGGCCCACCGGCGGAAATCTTTATTCAGCTACGGTACGTGAGGAGAAGCCCAAGTGACCAGTTCACCGTACATGGTATCTGTATCTTTCACTGTACAGTGTACATGCAGTACGACTAATAAACATCCCTGAATCCTTGGAGCCAGACTCTGTGTGTGTGTGTGTGTGTGTGTGTGTGTGTGTGTGTGTGTGTGTGTGTGTGTGACAGCAAACCGTTTCCCTCCACTAGATGACCTCTTCCTCCCCTATCCACCCTTCCCCCTCTATTCATCCATCCATCCACCCTCCCCCCTCTATCCATCCATCCATCGTTCACCCTCCATCCATCCATCCACCCTTCCCCCTCCTTCCTCATCCATTCATGCATCATCCATCCATCCATCCATCCATCCATCCATCACCCTCCTTCCTCATCCATCCATGCGTCATCCATCCATCCATCCATCATCCATCCATCACCCTCCTTCCTCATCCATCCATGCATCATCCATCCATCCATCCATCCATCCTCCATCCATCACCCTCCTTTCTCATCCATCCATGCATCATCCATCCATCACCCTCCTTCCTCATCCATCCATGCATCATCCATCCATCCTTCACCCTCCTTCCCCATCCATCCACCCATCCATCCATCCATCCATCCATCCATCCATCCATCCATCCATCCCTCCATCCTCCTCCTCCTCCTCCATCGTCTCACGGCTACTGAACAGCTTCCCAAGACAAATCAAAGAAAGAAATCTCAACATCCCATAATGTCTTTGTTTATATTCATCTGTCCATTACCATATCAAGGGGGTCTGGAGAGGCTGTGAATGAGCCCGGTGCTACGAGCAGGGTGACTGGGTATGGGAGAGCTTTCCCACAAGCTCCACACACACACACACACACACACACACACACACACACACACACACACACACACACACACACGGGCGGGCGGGCACACACACACACACACACACATAAAACACACACACACACACACACGCACACGCACGGACACACACATGCATTCACATGCACACAAAAACACACACACACGCACACACGGATGCATTCACATGCACACAAAAACACACACACACACACACACACACACACACACACACACACACACACACACACACTTTGACCCAGCACAAAGACACACGTCTGACTGTGTGGACTAACTGACCCCAGAGCAGATCGAATAAAAGGTTTAGTACTCACAAAGTTGTTGTTTTTCAACGGACAAAGAGTGGAGTTTGACATTCTCCAGCACACAACACCTACCTCCTGCTCCTCTGTGAGGAGTTTGAACATGTGCTCCATGTCAACAAAGGCACTCTGGATCAGCCTGGGGAGACAATAACATATATATGTCACTCCCGAGGCCCCTACGGTCGAACGACACGGTCACGGCTCTTCTCTGTCCTGGCCCCGCAGTGGTGGAACGAACTGCCCACTGATGTCAGGACAGCAGAGTCGCTGCCCATCTTTCGTCGCAGGCTCAAAACTCATCTCTTCAAGAAGTACTACAACAATCCTCCCTCCTAAGCACTTATTGTATTTTATTGTATTGTATTGTATTGCACTGTATTTTAGATTGCTATTCTTGCACTTTGCCTTCAGCACTAGATTATGCTCTTAAGTCACTTGTTTTAGAGGGAAGATGCACTTGTGAGTTCTGGCAAGTAGTAGTACACTGGCTTTTCCTACGTTAAATGCAATTATTGTTAGTCGCTTTGGATAAAAGCGTCCGCTAAATGACTGTAATGTAATATATATAGACCGTTCCATACAGACATGACTGGATCTCTCTCTCCTCAGCTCACACACCTGTCTCACTACAGGTGACAGCATCCTCACCTCACTGAATGAACCAGTCAACATTAGAACAATAAGGCAGCCACTTGTGGATCAGTCCTTAACCCTTTTAACCCTGAAAGTACAGTGACAACATTTTGAATATTAATTGGATTTTCCCAATAATAGTAGAAAGCGCAGTTTCTCAGCTTTCAGCAAAGTGTTGGAGTGAGGAATTTTTTATATTTGTTAGATATTTTTTTATATTATTAAATATTTGTTAGATATTTTTAAAATGTTGCCGGTGATGTGGTCGTATCGAAAGGGTTAAGTAGGGCAAGGTCATTTTTCTGTCTTTCTTTTTTCACATATTATGAAAGTATTCAATAGTGAGCTTTCAGATGATGTGCCATGTATTGAAATCTGCAAATATTTGAAGAAGATCCGCTTCTGTGAATGTTGGTACACCTGGAATCACTAAGCAGAGAAAATGTGCTTCAAAGGTTCAGAGCTGTTCTCACTTAAACACTTTGCCTACTTTCTCAACAAAATATGTTTATTTAGTGATCCTAAAACTGTTGTTTATGTTGAATAGGTTCTTCGTATCATTTGCGTCATATTAAAACAAAGGAAAACCGTAAAACAAACAAACAAAAAAACAACACAACACAACACATATTTTGCCCTCTGGCACATTTTAAGCCGACATTAGGACCAAAGCAGCAGTGGCCGTCACTAATGTAAATGATGTATGTTTGACCTGCCCTGGGCCTCACCTGTAGTAGGTCCCAAACCAGTTGAGAGGAGTGTACAGCTGGACGATGTAGGTGCCGAAAAGAACATAGTCGCCAACCTGAAACAGGTATTTGTCAATATTGTCAATATTATTATTATACAATATTATACATATTTCTGGGAGGAGAAACAGTGTAGAGCTTTCATCTTGATTATCATGATGGGTAGGAAATAGCAGGTGGGAAAATAGGAGGACAGCAGGTTGAGGACAGTAGGTTGAGGACAGCAGGTTGAGGACAGTAGGAGGACAGCAGGTTGAGGACAGCAGGTCGAGGACAGTAGGTTGAGGACAGCAGGTTGAGGACAGCAGGTTGAGGACAGCAGTTTGAGGACAGCAGGTTGAGGACAGCAGGAGGACAGTAGGAGGACAGCAGTTTGAGGACAGCAGGTTGAGGACAGCAGGTTGAGGACAGCAGGTTGAGGACAGCAGGTTGAGGACAGTAGGTTGAGGACAGCAGGTTGAGGACAGCAGGTTGAGGACAGCAGGTTGAGGACAGCAGGTTGAGGACAGCAGGTTGAGGACAGTAGGTTGAGGACAGCAGTTTGAGGACAGTAGGAGGACAGCAGGTTGAGGACAGTAGGAGGACAGCTGGTTGAGGACAGTAGGTTGAGGACAGTAGGAGGACAGCAGGTTGAGGACAGCAGGTTGAGGACAGCAGGTTGAGGACAGTAGGAGGACAGCAGGTTGAGGACAGCAGGTTGAGGACAGTAGGAGGACAGCAGGTTGAGGACAGTAGGAGGACAGCAGTTTGAGGACAGCAGGTTGAGGACAGCAGGAGGACAGTAGGAGGACAGCAGTTTGAGGACAGCAGGTTGAGGACAGCAGGTTGAGGACAGCAGGTTGAGGACAGCAGGTTGAGGACAGTAGGTTGAGGACAGCAGGTTGAGGACAGCAGGTTGAGGACAGTAGGTTGAGGACAGCAGGTTGAGGACAGTAGGAGGACAGCAGGTTGAGGACAGTAGGTTGAGGACAGCAGGTTGAGGACAGCAGGTTGAGGACAGTAGGAGGACAGCAGGTTGAGGACAGTAGGTTGAGGACAGCAGTTTGAGGACAGTAGGAGGACAGCAGGTTGAGGACAGTAGGTTGAGGACAGCAGGTTGAGGACAGCAGGTTGAGGACAGTAGGAGGACAGCAGGTTGAGGACAGTAGGTTGAGGACAACAGGTTGAGGACAGTAGGAGGACAGCAGGTTGAGGACAGTAGGAGGACAGCAGTTTGAGGACAGCAGGTTGAGGACAGCAGGAGGACAGTAGGAGGACAGCAGTTTGAGGACAGTAGGAGGACAGCAGGTTGAGGACAGTAGGAGGACAGTAGGAGGACAGCAGTTTGAGGACAGCAGGTTGAGGACAGCAGGTTGAGGACAGCAGGTTGAGGACAGCAGGTTGAGGACAGTAGGTTGAGGACAGCAGGTTGAGGACAGCAGGTTGAGGACAGCAGGTCGAGGACAGTAGGTTGAGGACAGCAGGTTGAGGACAGCAGGTTGAGGACAGTAGGAGGACAGCAGGTTGAGGACAGTAGGAGGACAGCAGGTTGAGGACAGTAGGTTGAGGACAGCAGGTTGAGGACAGCAGGTTGAGGACAGTAGGAGGACAGCAGGTTGAGGACAGTAGGAGGACAGCTGGTTGAGGACAGTAGTAGCATAGTAAGAGCACAGTAGGAGGACAGCAGGTTGAGGACAGTAGGAGGACAGCAGGTTGAGGACAGTAGTAGGACAGTAGAGGACCAGGTTGAGGAGAGAAGCAGGACAGCAGTTTGAGGACAGCAGGAGGACAGTAGGAGGACAGGGCTGTGGGCATTAGGAGGACAGAATGGGGCTTACCTGGAAGTTGCCCTGGGAGACCAGGTGGGCACAGAGTAAAGAACCAGCAAGAAGACCAGCGCCAATGATGAGGTTCTGGGTCTGGTTGAGCAGGGCGAGCGAGGCACTGGTCTTCCACTCACTCTCCTACACACACACACACACACACACACACACACACACACACACACACACACACACACACACACACACACACACACAAAGGATCACAATCACAACCTAACTAGGTCAGTGACCTATCTTCTATGCGGTTGTGTACTAAGCCAACAGCAATTTTAGGGTTCAGTGTCTTGCTCAACCAACTGAAGGATACTTTGGCACACTACAGGGAGCTGGGATTGAACCGGGGAGCTCTACCTCCCGAGCTACGTGCTGCCAATGACCAGGTCTTCTGCACACCTCAATTGGCTGGTCGCCAGGTGTGTAGGAGAGAAGCATTACTATATATATGATTGTGGTTCTTTGATGGTTTCTTTCTTTACCTGATACTTCAGAATAGCCTCCTCAAAACAACGTACTTCATAGTTCTCAGCATTGAAATATTTCACCTGGGAAAAGAGGACGAATATCATCAGGTATGGGCTAGGGCTAGGGCTAGGGCTAGGGCTAAGGCTAGGGCTAGGGCTAGGGCTAGGGCTAGGGCTAGGGCTAGGGCTAGGGCTAAGGATAGGGCTAGGGCTAGGGCTAGGGCTAGGGCTAGGGCTAGGGCTAGGGCTAGGGTATGTCTATACCGATCAGTCCTGTATGTTTGGCCCTCTAAAGTGTATTCTGATAAGTACGGCATGTGTGGAACTCTAAAGTGTACTCTGATAAGTACTGTACTGTATGTTTGGCCCTCTAAAGTACTGTTTTCCCTCTAGAGTGTATTCTGATAAAGTAGACATGTTTTCCCTCTAGAGTGTATTCTGATAAGTAGTAGAGATGTTTTCCCTCTAGAGTGTATTCTGATAAGTAGTAGAGATGTTTTCCCTCTAGAGTGTATTCTGATAAGTAGTAGATATGTTTTGCCCTCTAGAGTGTATTCTGATAAGTAGTATATGTTTTCCCTCTAGAGTGTATTCTGATAAGTAGTTGATATGTTTTCCCTCTAGGGTATTCTGATAAGTAGTAGATATGTTTTCCCTCTAGAGTGTATTCTGATAAGTAGTAGATATGTTTTCCCTCTAGGGTGTATTCTGATAAGTAGTAGAGATGTTTTCCCTCTAGAGTGTATTCTGATAAGTAGTAGATATGTTTTCCCTCTATAGTGTATTCTGATAAGTAGTAGAGATGTTTTCCCTCTAGAGTGTATTCTGATAAGTAGTAGAGATGTTTTCCCTCTAGAGTGTATTCTGATAAGTAGTAGAGATGTTTTCCCTCTAGGGTATTCTGATAAGTAGTAGATATGTTTTCTCTCTAGGTTATTCTGATAAAGTAGAGATGTTTGGCCCTCTAGAGTGTATTCTGATAAGTAGTAGATATGTTTAACCCTCTATGGTATTCTGATAAGTAGTAGACTTGTTTGGCGCTGCTGTGATACTGAGCATGTTAAAGTACCGTCTCAAAGTTCAGCAGCGAGTCGACAGCTTTGGACTTGGCGTTGTTGTCCTGGGCGTTCATGTCTCGCCTGTACTTGGTCCTCCATTCCGTGATCAGGATGGTGCACGCTGACCGTGGGGGACAGACAACCGTCTTTATCACAGCCTTCTACTGTACCAACCCTCAACTAACCACAATCAAACCATAATATACCCATAACCGACCCTCAACTAACCCCAATCAACCTATAATATACCCATAACCAACCCTCAACTAACCACAATCAAACCATAATATACCCATAACCAACCCTCAACTAACCACAATCAACCCATAATATACCCATAACCAACGCTCAACTAACCCCAATCAACCCATAATATACCCATAACCAACCCTCAACTAACCCCAATCAACCCATAATATACCCATAACCAACCCTCAACTAACCCCAATCAACCCATAATATACCCATAACCAACCCTCAACTAACCACAATCAACCCATAATATATCCATGACCAACTCATAACTACGCCCTAACCAGCCCTTAATAAGCCCCTAACCAATAAGATGAAGTCGATGAGGCAGGTTGAGGGCGGATCACAGCGTTGGTTCGGGGTTGGTTGAGAGTTGGTTAGTGGTTGAACGGTACGTGAGTGGTTCAGGTGGACTCACTGAGGTAGACAACCATGCAGAGGAAGATGATGAGGCCAAACCAGGCGCTGAAGGAGGTCACAAAGTAGATGATGGCGATGATGATGTCAGCTATAGTGGGCAGGATGCTGAAAAGGATATAACTGAGGGAGAGAGGAGAGGAGAGGAGAGAGGGAGAGAGAGGAGAGAAGAGGAGAGAACAGAGGAGCGACAGCAGAGAAGAGCAGAAGATGAGAGGAGAGCAGAAGAGAGGAGCGAGAGCAGAGAAAAGGAGAGGAGAGAGAAGAGGAGAGAGGAGGAGAGTAGAGAGAGGGGAGTGAAGAGAGAAGAGGAGAGCAGAGGAGAGGAGTGGAGAGAATGGGAGAGGAGAGAGACAGGATCAGTTAGAATGGTTCCAAATATGAAATTGTGTTGTTGGTGGTGGGGGGGTGGGGGGGGTCAATGAATAAGTAACACACAATAGCATTGTCTTATTTGAACTGCTTGCCTTTCCTCAGTGATGTACACTTTTGGGTCAGACAGGTGAGGATTGCCAGGTTTCCTCACCTGAGCAGGTGAGGGTTGCCAGGTTTCCTCACCTGAGCAGGTGAGGGTTGCCAGGTTTCTCACCTAAGCAGGTGAGGGTTGCCAGGTTTCCTCACCTAAGCAGGTGAGGGTTGCCAGGTTTCCTCACCTAAGCAGGTGAGGGTTGCCAGGTTTCCTCACCTAAGCAGGTGAGGGTTGCCAGGTTTCCTCACCTGAGCAGGTGAGGGTTGCCAGGTTTCCTCAGCTGAGCAGGTGCGGGTTGCCAGGTTTCT
>NC_140242.1:27383518-27403518 GCF_949987555.1 Borostomias antarcticus
ATGTAAAAAACAGTTCCAATTAGTATGTTTGCACAATATTCTTATTTATTTTTCCATTGTAAATTGATGGTACTACAGGAGTCATCTATTATGGTAAATAGGGACCACATATGTAAACTGCACAATTACATAAACAATATTTATTTATGATAATACATGTATTATATGTAGTCATAGTATGTTACCAATCACTGAACAATGTGAACATTCAGGTTTGTAATAAAGCAGTAAGATAATTAATCCTGTGGAGGTTTTCAGTTGTCAGTTTAACACACATCAGTCTCTAATAATGAAGTATATTCAACAGGTCTGCTTTAACTGCCCTACATATCATTCACTCAAGAAATGAACCAAACACACACACATTGTTGTATAGAAATAATATATTGTTGGAACTGATCATTAACATCCAAACACACACACACACACACAAACACACACACACACACACATACTGTTGTATAGAAATAATATATTGTTGGAACTGATCATTAACATCCAAACACACACACACACACACACACACACACACACACACACACACACACACACACATTGTTGTATAGAAATAATATATTGTTGGAACTGATCATGAACATCCAAACACACACACACACACACACACACACACACGTTGTATAGAAATAATATATTGTTGGAACTGATCATGAACATCCAAACACACACACACACACACACACACACACACACACATTGTTGTATAGAAATAATATATTGTTGGAACTGATCATGAACATCCAAACACACACACACACACACACACACACTGTTGTATAGAAATAATATATTGTTGGAACTGATCATGAACATCCAAAGACACACACACACACACACACACACACACACACACCAGAGACTAACAGAGGGAGATAATCACACACACACCAGAGACTAACAGAGGGAGATAATCACACACACACACACACACACACACACACACACACACACACACACACACACACACACCAGAGACCAACAGAGGGAGATAATCACACACACACCAGAGACTAACAGAGGGCAGAGAAGGAGAGACACACAAGGGCAGGAAGGGCAGTCTCAGTGTCCAGGGAGCAGGGCGGGGTGTGACAGCGTCTAGAGTTCTAGATCTTGACTCTTACCAGAACTGACCTACAGCTTCTCTCCTGTATGAACACGCTGGTGTGTCCTGAGATTAGACTGATCACTGAAGTTCTTACCCCCCAGGTAATAGTTGAGTGTTTATCAGGGCTGGTGTGAGGTAATAGTTGAGTGTTTATCAGGGCTGGGGTGAGGTAATAGTTGAGTGTTTATCAGGGCTGGTGTGAGGTAATAGTTGAGTGTTTATCAGGGCTGGTGTGAGGTAATAGTTGAGTGTTTATCAGGGCTGGTGTGAGGTAATAGTTGAGTGTTTATCAGGGCTGGTGTGAGGTAATAGTTGAGTGTTTATCAGGGCTGGTGTGAGGTAATAGTTGAGTGTTTATCAGGGCTGGTGTGAGGTAATAGTTGAGTTTTTATCAGGTCTGGTGTGAGGTAATAGTTGAGTTTGTATCATGTCTGGTGTGAGGTAATAGTTGAGTGTTTGTATCGGGGCTGGTGTGAGGTAATAGTTGAGTGTTTGTATCAGGTCTGGTGTGAGGTAATAGTTGAGTGTTTGTATCGGGGCTGGTGTGAGGTAATAGTTCAGTGTTTGTATCGGGGCTGGTGTGAGGTAATAGTTGAGTGTTTGTATCGGGCTGGTGTGAGGTAATAGTTGAGTGTTTGTATCGGGACTGGTGTGAGGTAATAGTTGAGTGTTTATCAGGGCTGGTGTGAGGTAATAGTTCAGTGTTTGTATCAGGGCTGGTGTGAGGTAATAGTTCAGTGTTTGTATCAGGGCTGGTGTGAGGTAATAGTTCAGTGTTTGTATCGGGGCTGGTGTGAGGTAATAGTTAAGTGTTTGAATCAGGGCTGGTGTGAGGTAATAGTTAAGTGTTTGAATCAGGGCTGGTGTGAGGTAATAGTTAAGTGTTTGTATCATGTCTGGTGTGAGGTAATAGTTAAGTGTTTGAATCAGGGCTGGTGTGAGGTAATAGTTGAGTGTTTGTATCAGGGCTGGTGTGAGGTAATAGTTCAGTGTTTGTATCGGGACTGGTGTGAGGTAATAGTTGAGTGTTTGTATCGGGGCTGGTGTGAGGTAATAGTTCAGTGTTTGTATCAGGGCTGGTGTGAGGTAATAGTTCAGTGTTTGTATCAGGGCTGGTGTGAGGTAATAGTTCAGTGTTTGTATCAGGGCTGGTGTGAGGTAATAGTTAAGTGTTTGAATCAGGGCTGGTGTGAGGTAATAGTTAAGTGTTTGAATCAGGGCTGGTGTGAGGTAATAGTTAAGTGTTTGTATCAGGGCTGGTGTGAGGTAATAGTTGAGTGTTTGTATCGGGGCTGGTGTGAGGTAATAGTTCAGTGTTTGTATCGGGGCTGGGGTGAGGTAATAGTTAAGTGTTTGTATCATGTCTGGTGTGAGGTAATAGTTAAGTGTTTGAATCAGGGCTGGTGTGAGGTAATAGTTAAGTGTTTGTATCATGTCTGGTGTGAGGTAATAGTTAAGTGTTTGTATCATGTCTGGTGTGAGGTAATAGTTAAGTGTTTGTATCATGTCTGGTGTGAGGTAATAGTTAAGTGTTTGAATCAGGGCTGGTGTGAGGTAATAGTTAAGTGTTTGAATCAGGGCTGGTGTGAGGTAATAGTTAAGTGTTTGTATCATGTCTGGTGTGAGGTAATAGTTAAGTGTTTGAATCAGGGCTGGTGTGAGGTAATAGTTGAGTGTTTGTATCAGGGCTGGTGTGAGGTAATAGTTGAGTGTTTGTATCGGGGCTGGTGTGAGGTAATAGTTAAGTGTTTGAATCAGGGCTGGTGTGAGGTAATAGTTAAGTGTTTGTATCATGTCTGGTGTGAGGTAATAGTTGAGTGTTTATCAGGGCTGGTGTGAGGTAATAGTTGAGTGTTTATCAGGGCTGGTGTGAGGTAATAGTTGAGTGTTTATCAGGGCTGGTGTGAGGTAATAGTTGAGTGTTTGTATCGGGGCTGGTGTGAGGTAATAGTTCAGTGTTTGTATCGGGGCTGGTGTGAGGTAATAGTTGAGTGTTTGTATCGGGGCTGGTGTGAGGTAATAGTTCAGTGTTTGTATCAGGACTGGTGTGAGGTAATAGTTCAGTGTTTGTATCGGGGCTGGTGTGAGGTAATAGTTGAGTGTTTGTATCAGGGCTGGTGTGAGGTAATAGTTGAGTGTTTGTATCGGGGCTGGTGTGAGGTAATAGTTCAGTGTTTGTATCGGGGCTGGGGTGAGGTAATAGTTCAGTGTTTGTATCGGGGCTGGTGTGAGGTAATAGTTGAGTGTTTGTATCAGGGCTGGTGTGAGGTAATAGTTGAGTGTTTGTATCGGGGCTGGTGTGAGGTAATAGTTCAGTGTTTGTATCGGGGCTGGGGTGAGGTAATAGTTCAGTGTTTGTATCAGGGCTGGTGTGAGGTAATAGTTCAGTGTTTGTATCGGGGCTGGGGTGAGGTAATAGTTCAGTGTTTGTATCGGGGCTGGTGTGAGGTAATAGGACAGACAGGCCGAGAGCAGCTCATTTGTGTGTCAGATGTATATATATATATCTTTATATGTTCACATGCATATATATGTTTACATGTTTACATGCATATATATGGTTACATGTTTACATGCATACTTTATATATGTTTACATGTTTACATGCATATATATGTTTACATGTTTACATGCATACTGTATATATGTTTACATGCATATATATGTTTACATGTTTACATGCATATCCACAGACCAGAGCTCACATGCCACGCCGTCCCAAAATGACCCAACAGGCGTAAATGTGACTTCATGTCGTGACCGTTCGGTCAGTTCCGTGCTGATTGACCTGAGCTGACCTCTTTACAGAGGGACTCTTCTTTAGGGTTAGGTTAGGGTCTACATCTGCATCACAGAGTGAAAGCAAGTGAAGGGCAGACAGGCGATGACACGTGTCAGTGATGTCATAGATGACGCTTCACCGCCAGGCCCCGCCCCGATAGGATGTTGATGTGACATGACACATCACCGTGTCATGTCTCTCCTCCCCTGTCTCTCCTCCTCATGTATCTCCTCCCCTGTCTCTTCCCCTGTCTCTCCTCCTCATGTCTCTCCTACCCTGTCTCTCCTCCTCATATCTCTCCTCCTGTCTCTCCTCCCCTGTCTCTCCTCCTCATCTCTCCTCCCCCTTCCTCTCCTCCTCCTGTCTCTCCTCCTCATGTCTCTCCTCCCCCTGTCTTCTGTCTCTCCTCCTCATGTCTCTCCTCCCCCTGTCTCCGTCTCTCCTCCCCTGTCTCTCCTCCTCATCTCTTCTCCTCCTGTCTCTCCTCCTCATGTCTCCTCCCCCTGTCTCCTGTCTCTCCTCCTCATGTCTCTCCTCCTCCTGTCTCTCCTCCTCCTGTCTCTCCTCCTCATGTCTCTCCTCCCCCTGTCTCCTGTCTCTCCTCCTCATGTCTCTCCTCCCCCTGTCTCCTGTCTCTCCTCCTCATGTCTCTCCTCCCCCTGTCTCCTGTCTCTCCTCCTCATGTCTCTCCTCCTCATGTCTCTCCTCCCCCTGTCTCCTGTCTCTCCTCCTCATGTCTCTCCTCCTCCTGTCTCTCCTCCTCATGTCTCTCCTCCCCCTGTCTCCTGTCTCTCCTCCTCATGTCTCTCCTCCTCCTGTCTCTCCTCCTCATGTCTCTCCTCCCCCTGTCTCCAGTCTCTCCTCATGTCTCTCCTCCTCATCTCTTCTCCTCCTGTCTCTCCTCCTCATGTCTCTCCTCCCCCTGTCTCCTGTCTCTCCTCCTCATGTCTCTCCTCCTCCTGTCTCTCCTCCTCATGTCTCTCCTCCCCTTGTCTCCTGTCTCTCCTCCTCATGTCTCTCCTCCTCCTGTCTCTCCTCCTCATGTCTCTCCTCCCCTGTCTCTCCTCCCCCTGTCTCCAGTCTCTCCTCATGTCTCTCCTCAACCTCCTCCACCAGCTTGTTAGATCTGCGCGTGCACATGTAGATATGGCAATCCATCGATCAACAACATGGCCGCCACATCACGCAGAACACAATTATAAAAAGTTTGCAATTTCACCAACAACGTACAGTATCTTCACGTCCAAACTGTTTGCTACACACAGAAGAACATGGGTGATTTTTCACTCCCTCACACACCATCAGGATACGTCTCTTCAGGCTGCTTTTATTACCTCCATCCCAGCGATGGCGTCGCGGGGTGAGAGGTCATGTTTTTCAGCGGTGTGTGTTTGTACACCCAGCCCTACTGTATGTCCGTCCCTTAGCAGGATTACGCAACTACCAGACCGATTTTCACGAAACTCAGTGGAGGGATGTAGCATGATCCAACTTAGAACCTATTAAATTCTGGAGCAGATTCGAATCACGGGGCAGGTCCACGGGTCACCCAAACATGGACGACTATTCATCTCCATTTTTTGGACCAGGATTACTCAAAAACTATCAGACCAATGTTCAAGCAACTCAGTGTAGAGGTGTAGCATAGGTCAACATTGAACTCATTACATTTTGGATTGGATCTGAATCAAACACAGCCAGACCGGCTGTTCATGTTTTTGGACAAGGATCACGCAAAAACTAGCAAACCGATTTACATGAAACTCTGGAGGGGTGCAGCGCGGGCCAACTTTGAACCGATTAAATTAATTTAATGAGTTTAAATTAAATTAATTTTTTGAACGTTGGCTCAGGAGTGAAAAAATCCCCCCATTCATTGTCAATGGGGGAAATTGAAATGCCCATATCTCAACATGGGAAGGTCACAGAGACATGGCGTTTGGACTGGCATAAAGCTCTCGACCAATGACGCCCTCGACGAATGCAGCAATACCAAACATGTCCTGCTCGCACGCACGTCCCTGTGTCCTCCCAATTCCTCTTCTGTTCATTCACAGCACAGCTGTTTACACACATACTTTCAACAACAGCACAACTGGTCAATTTAGTTCAGAATAACCCGAAGGCAGGTGCCAGACTCAGCGGTCTGGCTTGGAATCAGATTATTGCACGGGCCAATTTAGAACCCATTACATCCACAGGGTGGATCCATGAATGAAAACAAAACTTTGAGCAAAGCCAGCTCCCCGTGTGGGGGCTATAGAGACACATGGTTTGGACTGGGGGGGTGCAAACTGCCCCCCACCGGCTCCAAACTGCCCCCCACCGGCTCGGACCCGAGGGGGGCGCCACAGAGCTGCCCACACGTGGTCGCCCATTCATCTCCATTCATTTGGACTTGTTTAATCATGGCAAAGATCAACTGCTTTGAATTTGCTAGTTATGCTCGTAGCTAGATAAGACATACAGTAATCAGGGTTTTTGTCATTGTATAGGGGTGTATGTTTGTTTATAGAGTTATTACTATCATTAAGCTACTAGATAGGCAGGGTTATCATGCCAAAATATAAACTAGAGACATGTAGGAAGACAAAAATACCAAAACCGTTTGGTCACCTTGTGTGGTACCAGTTTGTGTAAATATCAGTATTGGCCCCTGGACTAGTTGGGAGGGGGGTTGGCCCAGTGGATACGAACCTGCAGGTTAGGGTTAGGGATACTAGTGGGGGGGTGGGTCCAGTTGTCGGAAAAAAAACCAGGTTAGGGCAGGGGGTATGGTGGGGATATTAAAAAAACAACAACAACATACACATGTACCAAAAGTTGAAGTGACAAACCACACGCACGCATGCACACACACGCACACACACACACACACACTCACAAACCGCCTCAGTAGTAGGATATTTTGTGGCTATTTGTTAGAGGCAGAGGCCATGTCCCAATGTCCACCCTTATGGGCTCAGACTTCTGTAGACTTTGCCTGAGGGAACAACCCACAGTTCATATTGTTGTGACGTGAAACACGGGGTTACCTGAAGAACAGCCAATAAACAATGACCCATAAGGTTCATGTTTTCAGCTGGACTTGCTTATCTGCATAAGTAGCCTTATAATTATTTTGGTTTCAATATTTTTAAGTATAGGTTATCAACCCTGTGGGGTTGTATTATTTGATTTGTTTGAAAATATGTAGACTATCGTTCTAAATTACTTAGATTTCTGCCATAAATCATATAATTCCCCAGTTAAAAGCTGCATGACATTAATCATCCATCTTGTTGTAGTGTTTTTTAATTGAGATTTACAGCATGAATATGGAAAGAGTTGTGAGGTGCAGAAATGTGTTGTCATTCTTGAGTAAATACTTTTGGATTCATCACAAACAAGAATCACAGGCAGTAATGTAGTTTGCTTATGACCACACAATGCAAAGGGGATTTGACTCAGCTCAAAATTACTTACATGTAGGCCTACAAGAAAACATAACGTAAAATGAAAAGTCCCAAACCCACAATAGTAAGAAATATGTTTTGGCGTCAACATAACGTGATGTCACAATGTTCTGTACCATTCCTTTTTATACCATTCCGAGCCCTTGCAGCCTGTCACACTCAACCACTTACTGTACCAGGTGATACTGTACCAGGTGACTTCAGTAAGTCTGTGAGGGTTCAGGGCTTGAGGGTTTAGGAGGACATTGGGATTGAGTCTGAATCCATCGTTATCCTTCCATGAGAATAATGCACAATGTTTTCCGTGCCGCAGCTCTTTGAACAAAGACAGTTGGAAACTGTTTCTCCTCTGTACAGTTTCTCATGAGAGGAGAAGAGTGCGGGCGATGCTGAGTGTGTCTGTGTGTGTGTGTGTGTGTGTGTGTGTGTGTGTGTGTGTGTGCGCGCTGCCATGTGCGTTGTACGACCGTGGCGTCAGTCTCTCCATCTGTCTGTCTCTCCGCCCATCGGCCCTGCCTTAACAAAGGTGGTACGTGATGAAGCAGGTGAGCTTTAATGGAGTTGGTAGAACAGGTTCGGGAGGAGAAACCAGACAACAACGCAACGCCGCCATCAATCAAATGACAGCACCTGGTTATGCTGTCAATCAACCCAAGTATTGTTATTTTTAGCTACTCTTGCAATTGCCTTTAGCACCAGATTATGTTCTTAGTAGATTTCCTCGGCGTCCTCAGCTGTTGGTGTGGTCTTTTGAATTCAGAGTCTCTCATCTCATCTTATCCTCCTACCTCATCAGTCTCAGTCTTATTACCTGGCCCTATGGGAGCAGATGTACATACACACAAACACGCACACACACACACACACACACCCACACACACACACACCTTTTTCTTTCAATCTGCTACTCATTCCTTTCTTTTTGTAATCCATCTCAACTAGGAAAATGTAATTTAGCGGAGAAGAGGGGAGCAGACTGAGAGGTTAGAATCAATCTAATCCCTGTCAGGCGGCTCGGAGGGGAAGAATGGACTCTCTTCTGCAGAGATGATTGGTGTGTTTCTGAGTCTGAGACCCGACACAAAGGACTGAGCCTTCTTCCTCTCAGTCACTCTGCTCTCCCCTCAGATCATCTGGTATCTCTCAGTCAGTCTGCTCTCCCCTCAGATCATCTGGTATCTCTCAGTCACTCTGCTCTCTCCTCAGATCATCTGGTATCTCTCAGTCAGTCTGCTCTCCCCTCAGATCATCTGGTATCTCTCAGTCAGTCTGCTCTCTCCTCAGATCATCTGGCTCTGTGCATCACGTGTGTTTATAATGATCCTGCTCAGGTCACTGTCACCAGGGGCTTAGAGAGCTCCCCAACACAACGCACAACAGCGGTGCCACCCTACAACACAACACACCACACTACAACACACTACAACACACTACACAACAACACACCACACTACAACACACCACACAACAACACACCACACTACAACACACCACACTACAACACAACACACCACACTACAACACACCACACTACAACACACCACACAACAACACACCACACTACAACACACCACACTACAACACAACACACCACACTACAACACACTACACAACAACCCACCACACTACAACACACCACACAACAACACACCACACTACAACACACCACACTACAACACAACACACCACACTACAACACACCACACTACAACACACCACACTACAACACACCACACTACAACACAACACACCACACTACAACACACCACACTATAACACACTACACAACAACACACCACACTACAACACACTACAACACACTACACAACAACACACCACACTACAACACACCACCCTACAACACACTACACAACAACACACCACACTACAACACACCACACAACAACACACCACACTACAACACAACACACCACACTACAACACACCACACTACAACACACCACACTACAACACAACACACCACACTATAACACACCACACTACAACACACTACACAACAACACACCACACTATAACACACCACACTACAACACACTACACAACAACACACCACACTACAACACAACACACCACACTACAACACAACACACCACACTACAACACGCCACACTACAAAACAACACACCACACTACAACACACTACAACACACCACACAACACTGGCGCCACACCACACTACAACACACCACACTACAACACACCAAACAACACACCACACTACAACACACCACACTACAACACACCACACCACACTACAACACAACACACAACACCGGTGCCATCCTACAACACACCACACAACACTACAACACAACACACAACAACACACCACACAACACTACAACACAACACACAACAACACACCAACACAACACACAACACTGGCACCACAACACAACACAACAACACACCACACTACAACACACCACACCACACTACAACACAACACACCACACTACAACACACCACACAACACTACAACACACCACACCACACTACAACACACTACACTACAACACAACACACTACAACACACCACACAACAACACACCACACAACAACACAACACACTACAACACAACACACCACACTACAACACAACACACTACAACACAACACACTACACTACACCACACTACAACACGAATCAACACACATTATTGAGACTTGTAAAGTACAGTGTGTCTGCCCTACCCAGCTGTGCTCGACACCTCCTGATCAATACAGAGCAGGGGGGAGAGACGCAGGAATGAAATGAAAGGCCCAGTTTGTACTTGAGCTCTCCTCATCATCATCTGTGGATTCTCTCTCTGTCCCCCCGGAGAATGTAAAACACAGGCCCAGTCTGTCCAGAACTACGATCTGAAGTCTCCCCTTACAAAGGCTTTTTATTGAGCTATCTCTCCCATCACGTACCCACACACTACCTGATGTTCCCTCTGTACAATAGTACTTTGTGTGTGTGTGTGCGTGTGTGTGTGTGTGTGAGTTTGTGGTGAGATGGACTTGCGATGTACCCTTGTTGATTTTTATGACTTACAAAATAAAGTGTGTACCCAGAAGATAAGATCTCTGGGAGGCCGGGAGTTCTCGTCATAAAACAATGGTTCTCACTCTGTGGCTGATGACCTGTGTTCAACTCGGAATACTTTATCAACAGCAGAGGGAGGGAGGGGGAGAGAGAGAGAGAGAGAGAGAGAGAGAAATACCACATAGGTCCAGTGAAGAGTGCAGAGCAGAGAGGAACTCACCGTTACAACCACTAGGGGGCAGTCTGGCTCCTTGTTTGCAGCAGGCATACATACATACAGTACATACATACATACATAGGCCTACATACATACATACATACATACATACATACATACATACATACATACATACATACAGAGAAACAGCTGGGATTCATGTAATTTCCTCAGCAGATGGGGGGGGGGGGGGGGGGTATAATACTAATTATTTCCTGCGCCTGTTCTTCATAGCCTCCTGCAGTATTGGGCGGACCATCATTGCAATCAGCTGCAAGCCGACCACGCGCACACACACACACACACTCACACACACACACACACACACACACACACACACACTCTTTCACATCCCCGGCAGCTCTCCCTGGAGGCGCTGTACCTGCATAGCGGCGCCTCTGTCATCCTGGGTTTTCAACAGGTATAAACAGTCTGAATAGGATACGATTCACCCCGTCAATCACCACAACACAGTTATTGTGTTCCGGCACGAGCTGTGACGGGAGATAACATTCTCTGACAGGGCAGTTTGAATTGGACAGATACGGGAGGGGGGGGGGGGGGGTTACGGATTAACAATCACAGCGAGGTTATGGTTGAGAGATGTCGCCGGGGTTGGGGCTGGCTGGCGCCCATCACTCTGGCTTTATTCACATTCAAGGTGTTGCTCAGATGAAGACGAGGGGCGGTAATTGATCCCTGTGGCTTCGCTTTGTGTTGACTGTGGGCGGGGGGGGGGGGACTTTGTGTGTGTGTGTGTGTGTGCCCGTGTCAGGTGTCGCGTTTATCTGGCACGCGTAAGTAGCAGGTCCGCGTTACGTACAGCAGGGCTGCGGGAGGGAACGGCTTCATTTTCATATCAACAGACAGAGCTGCCCCGGAGGACAGGCAGTTAGCCGCGCATCCATCACTTCATTACGGCTCCGTGGGCCGGCCTGTCTGCCGTCAAGAGCTCGCTGCCGTGGCGGCCCGGAGACAGAGAGGAGCCGGGCGCGTCATTTAGGCCTACGGGGACAGAGATGAGAGAGAGAGAGAGAGAGACACGCACACACACACACACACACACACACACACACTCCTCCCATGTGTCCATCCATCCCCTATGCCCGTCATGGTCACGGCCGTCCCTCAGTCACTGTGACAGTGAGGGGTGATTGGCGGCGTCTGTGTGGGAGAGGTGGTGATAACGGGGATTAGGAGGTCCTGGCATCCCTGCGTTCAACTCTCAGCCCCATGCAGCCTCCAAACCTCCCTGCTTCAGCCCCAGCCTCCAGGCCCCAACTCCCAGCCTCAGCCGCAGCTCCCAGGCCCCCAAACCTCCCAGCCTCAGCCCCAGCCTCCAGGCCCTAAACCCAGTCTCAGCCTCCAGTCTCCGAACCCCCAAACCTCCCAGCCTCAACCCCAGCTCCCAGGCCCCAAACCCAGTCTCAGCCTCCAGGCCCCAACCCCCAGCCTCATCCCCAACTCCCAGCCCCATCCCCAGCCTCCAGGCCCCAACCCCCAGCCTCATCCCCAACTCTCAGCCTCATCCCCAGCCTCACCCTCAACTCCCAGCCTCATCCCAACTCCCAACCTCATCCCCAGCCTCCGGGTCCCAACTCCCAGCCTCATCCCCAGCCTCCAGGGCCCAACTCCCAACCTCAGCCCCAACTCCCAACCTCAGCCCTAGCCTCCAGGCCTCAACCCCCAGCCTCAGCTCCCGTCTGCAGCTCCAGCCTCCTCCAACCTTTCAGTCTGCCAGTGCACCTGGCGCACGCCTCACAACAAAGCCCCTCCCCGAGGAGCCCTTCAATCAGCTCATTCATATGTATCTGTTTATTTGTTGGTGGATCTAGCCACTCACTCGCTTGTCATTGTGGACAGGCAGAAAAGACCACTGTGACATTTTGGAGGGGCACATTTCAATATGCCAGTACACAAGGTGGCAGAGAATGCCGGCTCATCTTTTGAATGGCCACAGAAGCCATACATAGATAAAGCTTTGGATGGCGATTCAATTGCGGAAAGGAGCATCATACAATAGAACTGGTTTCTAGTGACAGAGATGAATGGATGAGTGGATGGATGGGTGAATAGAGCAGGAAATGGAGAAGTGGAGCTTCCTGTTATGACGGGTGAGGGACGATTCAAGCGACGGGGAAGTTGTCAGGATGTGATTTCAGAATCAACAACAACGACAACGACGGCACATGCATACAGACAGAAACCCGTCGCAGGTGGCGGATCTGAGCTGATCAACGACGGAGATCTAAAACAGGTTCCTGTCCTGGTTTTGTGTTCCCGCACAGTAGCGCGGTTCCCCGCGTCGGCTTGTTCTGCTCCTACATTGGAACGTCTCGTGAACGGAGAACGTGAGAGATCATTCTGACATCACCCTGGAGAAGTATTCTGTCTGCTCCTGTTCGTCTCGTTAGATCTGATGACAGTGATGTTTATATCAAACACTACTGAGAAACACATGCACAGTCTCGACATGTCTCTTCAGAATGCTCTCGAAGGAAGGTGTGTGTGTGTGTGTGTGTGTGTGTGTGTGTGTGCGTGTGCGTGTGTTTACATCTTGTGGAAACCCCGGGATATCACTCCCCAAAATGGCCACCGGGAGGGCTGGGGACAGGAGAGAGAGGCTGCCTCCCTGAAATGTTCGGTTTAAATTTGAAACCTCTCTTTTGTAAGTTAAGTTCGTTAAAAGGGCCAAACCAAGACCAATCTGCAAACCGCCTTCCTGGTCTCTGTTTGCAGCTGCCATTTTGGGTTTTTCCCTGTCCCCTGGGTCGCCACAATCTCACTCACCCAGCAGGAAGGACAGCAAACAACGTAGGCTAGTCATTTGATAAAGTTTGCGGTATTTCATAAAGTATGTGGTATTTGATCAAGTTTGCAGTATTTCGTTCTTTCAATAATTATTGAATAGGCATGTGAGACGGCTTCCCTCACCATCGTCTCCTCGTCCTCCTCCACCTCATCCTTTCTGTCCCTTCCCGCATGCCGTACCTCGTCGCTGTACCACATCTGTGGCGAGGGCAGCAACCAGCTTCGGTTTCCATAACAACCGTCACCAAGACAGACAGTTGCCATCTGGCGGTTGTCAATGAGCTAAAAGAGAAAAAATGCAGAGCTGTGAAGAAAAGAAAAAAATAAACCAGCTCTGAAAAAAACAGCTCTGTAAAAACAGCTCTGTGCCAGAATGGATCATTTCACTGATTAAGATGATGTATCAATTCAGTAATTAAACATAATACTCATTATAATAATATTATATAATGATATAACTCATTATAATATAATATATAATGACCTTTTGCTCAGCTGACTCCTGCCTTTGGAATGCCCTCCCTGACAATCTGGGGGCACCACAGACTCTGGGTTCTTCTAACACTGGTCTAATGGTCTGTGTGTTTAGAAAAGCTATGTAATGTGTATATATTTTATTATAGTATTAGTGTGTCTGTTTTCTTAATTACTTTGTTTCACAATTAAAAGTGCTTTGCTTTACAAATAAAATCATGATGATTATTATTATAGGCCTATTTAATATTACCTGACTGGGACACTCTCCCTTTACCAACTCCTTTCTTTCACTGTATCTCTCTCTCTCTCTCTCTCTCTCTCTCTCTCTCTGTCTTCCTCCTCTCTCTCTCTCTCTCTCTCTCTCTCTCTCTCTCTCTCATCTAACCGTAGTCACCCCTGCTAACCCTGTAGCCTCATCTAGCCTATAGGGTCCAGCCCAGTCCTGATTGAGCATGATGTTGCTGTGTCCCAGCTAACTAACCCCTGTCAAGCAGCAGTGAGTAGGTCTATAGGTCTAAAGAGGTGACCTGGTACACCCAGACACCATCTGGTCCTGTTCTGCCTTGTACTGCAGACCTGATCATGTCTGTAGCATTAGCTAATGCCTAGGCTCTAACACTTGAACACTAGCCATCGCAAAATTACAACTATCTTTTAATAGTCTCCAAGAGGCTATTATTAATCAGAAATTAGCTCTTAATGCCAGCAAAACTAAATTCATGCTATTTTCGAGAGCCAGAAATATTGATTATGGTGGTGTGCGAATATCCACTGTTATTGGTTCTAGCATTGAGAAAGTCACTGAGTATCTAAGTAAGTATCTTGGCAGGTGGTTCGATGAAAAACTCACTTTAAATACCATAATAGGACCTCGAGAAATATAGAAAAAAATAAAATTCAAACCTCAAAGGTTGTTTTATTGGCCACACGACAAGTACACACACAGTGTGAGTGAGCAGCAACACACAAACACACAAACACATGCATTTTTCAGCGGTCGCCAGTGGAAATTGTCCTCTGAATTTCATCCATCCAAGCTGTCCTCCTCCAGGGGCAGCCAGGAGCAGTGGGCAGCCTCGTCAGTGGCGTCCGGGGACCAAGTCCAAGTGCTCAGTCCAGGTCCTGGTCAGGGACCGGACTGAAGAGCATCTGTTCGTCAGCATGTTTTTCATATTGGGTTCTTTATGATAACCTGACGTGCCAGATGGTTTGCTTCACATAACCATCTGGAAACTCTTCGTTGGAAAGTGTTTGAAAAAGGTCAGGCCCTTTCAAAAAATACTTGGCAGGTGATTGGATGAACCATCTGTCTGTCACCGTCTATCGCTGTCGCTGTCATCAAAATTAAACCCGCCCAGCGTAGCTGTTTTGTATTTTGCTCATTGGTGAGATGGGGAGAAAATACAAACTCCACACAAAAAGGCCTGGGAGATACCCCGCCTGAGCTCCTGACAACCCTGAGGAGATACCCCGCCTGAGCTCCTGACAACCCTGAGGAGATACCCCACCTGAGCACCTGACAACCCTGAGGAGATACCCCACCTGAGCACCTGACAACCCTGAGGAGATACCCCACCTGAGCACCTGACAACCCTGAGGAGATACCCCACCTGAGCACCTGACAACCCTGAGGAGATACCCCACCTGACAACCCTGAGGAGATACCCCACCTGAGCACCTGATAACCCTGAGGAGATACCCCACCTGAGCACCTGACAACCCGGGAGAGAACCTCCCCTGTGCCAACGTCGTCCCAAACGGGAATCGAACCCCGGACCTTCTTGCTGTGAGGCAACAGTGCTAAACCGCTCCTAGACAACCTTTCCCCCGATGTTGCCAGAAAATTGTCTGCCTGTACAAAAACAGAACCAGCTTTCCTTGAAAAGGATTGTGGAGGCAGTTTTGCTATGGGTTTTGGACTATGGTGATGTCATTCACCAACAGGAAAAAGGCTTCAACCCAGACCTCTGGACTCGGTTTGTCAATCTGCCTTTAGATTCATCACTGGTGCTAAATATGACACTCACCACTGTGCGCTACGGTATATAATATGGATGGTTGGCCCTGTCTTACTGAGAGGCTCAACAAGAACTGGGTTCTGTTTATATTTAGAGCTCTCATAGGAAAACTACCTTCTTATATTACAATGATGTGGAATCATGGAGCCCACATGACTAGATGGAATGATTGGCTGCTACTTAGGGTCCCTCGAGCAGCTCTGATCTGAGCAAATCGTTCTTTTCCTTCAATGCCCCTGACTCTTGGAATGTCCTAGGCCCCAACACACTTTTAAAATTGAAATTCTTCCTTCGTATGTAGAATTTAAGACCATTGTATATCAATTTGTACTGTAACTATTTCTAGTATTTCTTGTCTGGTGTTGCGTCTGACTTCTACTGCTGTAATCCGTCTCTGTTTTTACTGCACGCTCGACATCCCTGTAAATGAGGGAAACCTCGGTGCCTTTTGAGTGAAAATAAAGGTTTGAAATGAAATGGATTGAAATACACATATGTGCACAAATACACAGACATTATGAGGACATGAAAATCATTCTTTTACTGAACGGGGGCGAGTTCACAAACACAACAACAGGACGTTTTTCCACAGAAGTGCCGTCTGTCTTTACCTAATAAGCAGGTTCTCCTCTCTGGTCTTCCTGTCCTGTGGCTCCCACAGAAGAGCTGGTCTATAGGAGGATTAGGTGAGAATGAGATTGAGGACGAGGTAATAATGAGAGTTATAATGACAGACTGGAGCAGATCCGTCCTGTGTGGCTCTCTCTCTGCAGGGTGGGGGGTCCCCCTGTCCCCGGTGTAATCCTCACTTCCTCCTAATAAAGCTACTCGACCGGGACCCTGGCCCTCTGCGTGCACACACACACACACACACACACACACACACACACACACGCACGCACGCATGCATGCACACACACACACACACACGCACATACATTTAACACACACACACACACACACGCACAAACACCCCCCCCCCACACACACACACACACAGATACACCCCCCACACACACATATACACAACACACACCTACACACACACACACACACACACACACACACACACACACACACACACACTCCAAACCCTTTCTGCTCCCCCACAAGTAGACCAAGTTTACTTCAGGCGTAGTGCCTGTTTCTATAGTCTCAAAATAAATAGTCTCCCTTAAGAAAACAAATGGTTCACTTAACCTGTCCACTGAGTCTGGGAGTACAGCATCTCTGGTTCGTCTTCCAGTTCAGAGTGCAGTGAGAAATGCAGAGATCTCTCTGAAAAAATATTCAGATTGATTTATTAAAATGGGGTCACCTTAAAGTGCAATACAGTATGTAGGAATTCAAGCATTGAAATATGTCTATATTGCTGTGATAACTCAGGAGGGCTCAGCCAATGAGCTCCTCTGTGAAAACGACACACTGTCTGGTTCCGCTACAACAATTTCCAAAATACAGTGTTGAACTTGACGCCATGGTTTTTTGAAAGAAATACAGTATGAGCATATGCTATTCAACCAGCAACACGGAACCTAGTCTACAGCCTTATATGTATAACTTACAGTACATACAGGTATTTTTAAATAGAGTACTATTAATATGCAATCAAACTCCAGTCTATTACCGGATGGGACATAAAATATGAACAAGCAGCATAAGAAATCAGACACTACACTTACTCGCACGCAGACAAACATGCTAACTTGTTAGCTGACCTAATATGCAAGACAAGAATTTAATCATTTATTATAAATGGTTAATAGTCAATAAATGACTGAATGAGATGAGGGTTTATTGGTGTGAGGAGGGGGTGTTCAGTAGTGGTTTCAGGAGAGGGAGAAGCTCTTCAGTCTGGGTAGAGGAGAGAGCAGTAGAGAGACTTCACCAAGCCCCCTATCACACCTCCTGGAATACCCATCTACCACCACATCATTCACACCCACCCCCCCTGCCTCGTACCCGCCCCCTCCATCTGGGGCTGGGAGTGAAATATCAGATCGTTTAATCTGGGGGGAACCCCCCCCCCCCAACTCTTTTACCCTAATCTGTGGGTTTATGGCCAATCTGCCGCTCTCTCTCTGGATGGACCAGGGCCCACACTGCCGGGAGAAAGCAGCTAAACAGAGAAATGATGCTCCTGCCCTCTGAGTGAACCAGGAAGCAGGAACCAGGAGAGATAACACTCCTGCTCTGTGTGAACCAGGAACCAGGAACCGGGAGAGATGACACTCCTGCTCTCTGTGTGAACCAGGAACCAGGAGGATGACGTTACTGCTCTCTCTGCTGTGGTGTGAGGCGGGAGGAGGGAGCACACACACGGCTATAATTTCCGTTCTCCATGGGAGACCAATCAGAATCCAGAGAGCAGTCATGGCTGGTGAGTGTGGAGTGAGATAGGGAGGGTTCATTCTGTCTGTCCCCTGGCTGCACCAGCCCTTCAGAGAGGCAGCATACAACGCCTGTGAGCTCTCTCTCTCTCTCTCTCTCTCTCTCTCTCACACACACACACACACACATGCGCTCGCACACACACACACACACATGCACACACACACGCACACACACGCGCACACGCACACGCTCGCACACACATACGCACACACACACACACACACACACATACGCACACACACACACACACGCACACACACACACACACGCATGACGCACACAAAGACCTGTTTCTCCAAGCCAAAGAGATTTGGACCAGACCAATTAAGTGGTTAAGAAAACCCTTCAGTAGGCATGGAGAAAGGGACAGGTGCATTGGCAGGACAGAGCGTGTGTGTGTGTGTGTGTGTGTGTGTGTGTGTGTGTGTGTGTGTGTGTGGGTGTGTGTATGTGCGTGTGTGTAAAAGAAGACAAAAAAAAGTATTAGGGAGTTCCAGTTAGGTCCTTCATCTTGAAGAGGCATGTCTGTAAAAATGCCAGTCTGCTGAGCAGACAAACACCCGCGCCACACACACACACACACACACACACACACACACACACACACACACACACACACACACACACACACACACACACACACACACACACACTCTCCATCGCCTGTCTCCCCCAAGAACAGTGGAGAGGGGCCCTTCATATAAAGGAGGTGAACATAGTGTGTAGCACAATGCGTCTGTTCTCCCAGAGCGCCTCAGACGTAAACACAACGCTCCGTCTGAGAGGAGGAGGGGGAGGGAGGGGGGAGGAGGAGGACGAGGAGGACGGCGCCTTATAAGGAGCGAGGAGAAAGGGGGGCGGACACCTCCCGGGGGCGGAGTTGAGGGGCTTGACACAGCGGAACGCCGCATTGTGCCCTCCGACCTGGCGAGGCCTGAGAACAGCCTCCTCCAGAACACCTCCTCCAGAACACCTCCTCCACACCTCCTCCACACCTCCTCCAGAACACCTCCTCCAGAACACCTCCTCCAGAACACCTCCCTCAACCCCTGAGAACAGCCTCCTCCAGAACACCTCCTCCACACCTCCTCCAGAACACCTCCTCCACACCTCCTCTACACCTCCCTCAACCCCTGAGAACAGCCTCCTCCAGAACAACTCCTCTAGAACACCTCCTCCAGAACACCTCCTCTAGAACACCTCCTCTACACCTCCTCCAGGAACACCTCCTCCACACCTCCTCCAGAACACCTCCTCCACACCTCCTCTACACCTCCTCCACACCTCCTCTACACCTCCCTCAACCCCTGAGAACAGCCTCCTCCAGAACACCTCCTCCACACCTCCTCTACACCTCCCTCAACCCCTGAGAACAGCCTCCTCCAGAACACCTCCTCCACACCTCCTCCAGAACACCTCCTCCACACCTCCTCCAGAACACCTCCCTCAACCCCTGAGAACACCTCCTCCAGAACACCTCCTCCACACCTCCTCCACACCTCCCTCAACCCCTGAGAACACCTCCTCCAGAACACCTCCTCCACACCTCCTCCAGAACACCTCCTCCAGGAACACCTCCTCCACACCTCCTCCAGAACACCTCCTCCAGAACACCTCCTCCACACCTCCTCCAGAACACCTCCCTCAACCCCTGAGAACACCTCCTCCAGA
>NC_140242.1:27408518-27421018 GCF_949987555.1 Borostomias antarcticus
GTAAGTCATTTCAATGTTGGCATCTCCCCAATCAAATCTGCCACAATCCAGATTTCCAATTTTCTTTCCAATCAAATATTATCATAATTAAACTTCTGCCTGCTTTATGATTACCTGTCATCACCATCCAACGTTAGCTTCTTGGCAGCAACAGTGAATTAGCAACTATGGAAAACAGAGACTTTGAATATTTGGTGAAGAGCTATTTCACAAAATTACCTTTAGAACAACAGCTCGAAATAACTGGGGTTTCCAGAAGTTCTTCTTCCTCTATTGGCGTGAGGGGTTGGATACCCCTCCAATTGTCAAAATGTCAATTGTATAACCTCAAATCAGCAAAATCACCCACTCAAAAATATTGCATCATCCTAGCTATGGCCACACCAACTCAGTCTGCAGACCTCCACCAAGGGGCCCTGTGCTGGGTGGTGTTGTTAAATCACATGAAAAATCACATGTTCAGGAAGTGATTTTCTTCCTCATTTAATCTCCAATATCAGTCCAGGTGATATGTGAAAATAATCACTTTTTCATAAAAGCATGAAACTTGGTACACCATTTTCAGATATGGAGCCATCGCAAAAACGCCTTGTGGCGGCCATTTTACTTTCTGCCATACCCAAATTACAGTATGTATTTTACATCATATCTCCTGAATCAAACATGGTAACATACAGTGGAATAGGTGACATATAACCCTATGTTTTGATGGTCAAGGATTACAATAATATCATTTACAACATCATAAACTGTTAAGGTGAATAATTAATGGTCACATTGTGAGAAGAAAATGTAGGCGACTTTATAATATATATTCTGAACTACCTGTTATTAGGTTCAGCTACATTGTCTAAGGGATGATAGTATGCTATAGGACCCCTGAACCCTTCCTTCATTCATTCATTCATTCATTCATTCATTCATTCATTCATTCATTCATTCATTCATTCATTCATTCATTCATTCATTCATCCATTCATTCATTCATTCATTCAAACCTTTATTTAACCAGACAATAAAAAACCTGTTGAGACAAAATCTCTTTTACAAGGGCGATCTGGCCAAGTAGGCAGCAACAATAACGAGACAAACATGAACCTATGAACATGAGTCAAATACAACAAATAATACAAATGCCTCAGCAAGAGGCATGAAGCTACACTCAGACACCAAAACAGGAGCAGCCAGTGGCAAGAATTTCTGAGTTGTTTTGTTTGAAACTTGCAAGGGAAATCAGAGAGGCCAGTTTAAGATGAGTCTGAAGGTCGTTTCACGACCGAGGGCCAAAGCAAGAGAAGCATTTTTGCCTGTCTCAGTCCACACTAGAGGCACTTTAAAACACAGCCAGGTGTTGAGACTGAGATTGAAAGAGTTCCCAATTGTTCAAACTTAAAACCAATGTATAGGGGAAGTTTACCCCGTATGTCCTCATACATTAAGACATGCCAGTGCTGTAACCTGCACTTAGTAAGTAAGGTCCACTCAACCATAGAATATAACAAACAGTGGTGAGTCCTTTACACTGAGTTAGTAATAAATCTCAAGGCAGCATGGTTTGGCTAACGCTGTGACAGGGAAAAAGTGCTGTGACAAGCTGTTTACGGGAAGAGGGATAGAAACATGACTTCGCCCTATAAAAGAAGCCCACTGTGAATCTAAGTTTCTTCACTAAGGCATCAATCTAATCCTTAAAGTTAAGATTCTTGTCAAGCCAGATGCCAAGGTACTTATAGGTTTCAACAAACTCAATGACAGCACCATCACGGGTGGAACTGGAAGGGAGAGAGGCAGCTGACTTGTTAGGACAAAATAACTTTGCTTTAGTTTTAGTCCCAAAAGCAATTTGGAGTCGATTAAGGCATGCTGCAGAGAGATCAAGTCAGACTGCGATTGGGACACAGCTACCTCGAGAGGGAGAACAGGATTACAGAATTTTATCGTCTGCATACAGTACATATGATACTGGGAGTGTTTAGATTGATCACAGATGTTGTTAACTGAGAAGGAAAATAAGAGGACCCAAAATGGAGCACTGTGGGACCCTCTTCTCTAAGGTAATTGGATCAGACACAACCCCACCGCCCTGTGTGTGAGCTGAAAGAGAACTCCTGAACCAAGCAACCACACTTTCACCAAAACCAGGGGCCTACGGGTGTTGAACACAATGGGGTGACCCACTGTGTCAAATGCTTTAGTTAAGTCTATAGATAGAGCAGCACAGAAGGACTTGTGGTCAGTCACAGCCCGGATATCATCTCAAACTTTAAGGCTAGCCGTCACGGTGCTGTGCTTTATTCTAGGGGGTCTGTGGCCTGGACTCTTTTAAAACAGGCCGGAAAACCTACCTTTTTAAAAAGGCCTTCGCCTGTTAAAATTGTGTTATTTTTGTTCAGTTGTGTTTTGTCATGCTATGCTTTTTAACCTGTAGCACTCTGAGATTTTTAAATGAAAAGTGTGTTACAAATAAAATGTTTTATTATTATTATTATTATTATTATTATTATTATTCTAATACCAGACTGCATAGGGTGTTTATCAGAGGAGGTCACGTGTGTTCAGAAGTCCGAGGACCAGAGTTGGAACCCAGAGTGGACAATGTGAGGGTGGGAGCTACTGTATGCTGACGAGTGATGCACTGACACCTGTTACACTATGATAACTGTAACAATATTAGCAATACATTTCAGAGATTAAACCCTGTACATAAAGTCAAATGGCCCATCAAGAACATGAATATGAATATAAAACCGGGCCCATCAAGAATATCAATATGAATATTAAACCTAAAACGGTGATAATATTCATGAAAACCTGCACACAGATCTTATACGGTTGTAGTGGGAGGAAGCGTACAGTTATTTTTCTGTCTGTTTTCATATCGCTGCTTGAGGAAAATAAAGACACGACAACATTGGTCTTGCCTGACCTTGGGGGGGTGTTGAGTTTCGGGGGGGACAAGCTAGACCCAGAAGGTTGATGAGGGGGGATGTAGAGTGTCAGTGGGGTGGATATGGGGTGGGAAGAAAGGGCACAGCCATGTGTCACATTTCGTTTCTGGGCTGTAGATAATAAGCAGCACTGAGGATTTCGACTACAGTGTACAAGGTTCTCTGGGGATTCAGAACATGTGCTCACACTTGAGCTAAACCATCAGTCCAACACGACTGAACACTAGAACCCTCCCAGACCAACACGACTGAACACTAGAACCCTCCCAGACCAACACGACTGAACACTAGAACAGCCCTCCCAGTCCAACACGACTGAACACTAGAACAGCTCTCCCAGTCCAACACGACTGAACACTAGAACAGCTCTCCCAGTCCAACACGACCTGACACTAGAACAGCCCTCCCAGTCCAACACGACTGAACACTAGAACCCTCCCAGACCAACACGACTGAACACTAGAACAGCCCTCCCAGTCCAACACGACTGAACACTAGAACAGCCCTCCCAGTCCAACACGACTGAACACTAGAACCCTCCCAGACCAACACGACTGAACACTAGAACAGCCCTCCCAGACCAACACGACTGAACACTAGAACAGCCCTCCCAGACCAACACGACTGAACACTAGAACAGCCCTCCCAGTCCAACACGACTGAACACTAGAACAGCCCTCCCAGTCCAACACGACTGAACACTAGAACAGCTCTCCCAGTCCAACACGACTGAACACTAGAACAGCCCTCCCAGTCCAACACGACTGAACACTAGAACAGCCCTCCCAGTCAAACACGACTGAACACTAGAACCCTCCCAGACCAACACGACTGAACACTAGAACCCTCCCAGTCCAACACGACTGAACACTAGAACAGCCCTCCCAGACCAACACGACTGAACACTAGAACAGCCCTCCCAGTCCAACACGACTGAACACTAGAACAGCCCTCCCAGTCCAACACGACTGAACACTATAACAGCTCTCCCAGTCCAACACGACTGAACACTAGAACAGCCCTCCCAGTCCAACACGACTGAACACTAGAACAGCCCTCCCAGTCCAACACGACTGAACACTAGAACCCTCCCAGACCAACACGACTGAACACTAGAACAGCCCTCCCAGTCCAACACGACTGAACACTAGAACAGCCCTCCCAGTCCAACACGACTGAACACTAGAACAGCCCTCCCAGACCAACACGACTGAACACTAGAACAGCTCTCCCAGTCCAACACGACTGAACACTAGAACAGCCCTCCCAGACCAACACGACTGAACACTAGAACAGCTCTCCCAGTCCAACACGACTGAACACTAGAACAGCCCTCCCAGTCCAACACGACTGAACACTAGAACAGCCCTCCCAGACTCCACTGTGGAATAAACACCTCCATGTAGAGACACACCCCTACACACACACACACACACACACACACACACACACACACACACACACACAGGTGGGAACACATCCAAATATCCGCCTAGAATACAATTTCCATCTGGGGGTCTTTTGGGTTTGCAGTATTTCTTGAGTATATTAAATAAATAATGGTATAATTTGTTCCAGCATATAGGTCCATATGAGGACAGTAAATCTGTAGTACAGCCAGTATTTATGGCGTGCATTAAAAGTACTGCTGTGTCGACAACTACATGTAGCTAGCCGTACAACATCCATATCGGAGAAGCTGTTCCAGATGGAATACGAGGGTCAGTGGTGGTCTGTACCTGGTGTGTGTGTGAGGGTCTAGGGGGGGTCTGTGGTGGTCTGTACCTGGTGTGTGTGTGAGGGTCTAGGGGGGGTCTGTGGTGGTCTGTACCTGGTGTGTGTGTGAGGGTCTAGGGGGTGTCTGTGGTGGTCTGTACCTGGTGTGTGTGAGGGTCTAGGGGGGGTCAGTGGTGGTCTGTACGTGGTGTGTGTGAGGGTCTAGGGGGGGTCTGTGGTCGTCTGTACCTGGTGTGTGTGTGAGGGTCTAGGGAGAGTCTGGGGTCGTCTGTACCTGGTGTGTGTGTGAGGGTCTAGGGAGGGTCTGTGGTTGTCTGTACCTGGTGTGTGTGTCAGGGTCTAGGGGGGGTCAGTGGTCGTCTGTACCTGGTGTGTGTGTGTGAGGGTCTAGAGAGGGTCTGTGGTGGTCTGTACCTGGTGTGTGTGTGTGTGTGTGTGTGTGTCAGGGTTTAGGGGGGGTCTGTGGTGGTCTGAACCTGGTGTGTGTGTGTCAGGGTCTATGGAGGGTCTGTGGTGGTCTGTACCTGGTGTGTGTGTGTGTGTGTGTGTGTGTGGGTGAGGGTCTAGGGGGGGTCTGTGGTTGTCTGTACCTGGTGTGTGTGTGTGTGTGTGTGTGTGTGTGTGTGTGTGAGGGTCTAGGGAGGGTCTGTGGTGGTCTGTACCTGGTGTGTGTGTGGAGCCCCAGAGTGGGTCGGGGTGGGCTAGAGGGGACGAGATAAGTGAAGCGATAGAGTGAGAGAAATGGACAGAGAGCAGGATGAGATAAGAGGATAAGAAAAACGTTATCGGCCGTTAAATTTACACACGATGGCGGATGAAAGAGAACGAGACGGAGGAGAGAGGGAGGGAGGGACAGGGCACATGAAAAACGGGAGGAGGAACGCATGTTATTATGATCTCTCACGGTTCTCCGCAGCAGGGTTCTCCGAGAGAGAACCGCAGGTCTGAGGAGAGCGTGGGAACCAGGTCAGAGTCGGACGCAGTGTCGGAGACAGAGAAGACCTCATATTACAGCTCTGCTCTGTCTTAGATTAACACACTGAACACCAAGACCTTTAGCAATATGAGTCTGGATGGATGGATTTCCAAGCGACGCACACTCCTCCATATTGTGAACTGTTTCCTAGTTTCCGAATGAGGCTACATCTGGTTAATGATCCGGGTTTTGGTTGAAGGTCAGTCAACCAGATGGGGGAGAGGAAGAGTAAGCAGAAGGTTTCCTCTGTAGCCAGGAGACAGGAGCTCCAAGCGCCAGAACCCCCCCTCGCTGTCACACTCCCTCAGAGCCACGGCCCCAAGCCAGCAGAGAGAGAGAGAGAGAGAGAGAGAGAGAAAGAGAAAGAGAGAGAAAGAGAGAAAGAGAGAGAGAAAGAGAGAGAGAGAGAGAGAGAGAGAGGGAGAGAGAGAGAGAGAGAGAGAGAGAAAAAGAGAGAGAGAGAGAGAGAAAGAGAGAGAGAGGGGTAGAGTGATGAGGAGGAGATGAGGAAGAAGGTTAGAGGAAGAGGGGCCGCTACGGCCAAAGACAGGGCCAGACTGCAGCGCGTCATCCACTCCGCTGAGAAGGTGATCGGCTGCGACCTGCCCCCTCCCTCCTGGTCCTGCACGCCTCCAGGGCCAGAAAGATTACAACCGACCCCTCCCACCCCAGCGACAATCTCTTCGTACCACTCCCCTCCAGGAGGCCGCACGCCATAAAAACAGCCTCTTCCCCACGGCCACCAGCCTCATCAACAAGGCTCGTGTCCCCCCCTCTGACCCCCGACCCCCCCCCCCCCCCCCGCACTGTAATACTTCCACAAGACCGTACTGTTCATGGCGCGCACCGCACACATATCAGGTAACACACTGTATACAGTACATAAACACCGCACACACATTACACTTTGCACACTCACTGTATACACACTCACCGCACTCCATTCTGTATATTGTATTTTGCATTCGTATTTTGTACTGCTTATTTACACTGGCCTGTCTTCGCACTGTCCAGTCCCGGCGCCCTGTCCAACGGTATCTGTTACATGTTAGGCATCCATGGCCGAAAGCAGAATGTTGTAAACTACCTGGCATCTAACGGATTCTGAGGAGGAGGAGGAGGAAAGCAGTCTGTCTTGCCCCCCCCTCGCCGCCCCGCCCCCCCCCCCCACCCCTCCGGGGCCGTTCAGGCCATCTCTGCCATCTGCTCTACTGGGAGGCTGAGAGAACTCCAGCCAAACAGGGACCCTACGCACACAGGCACCCACACACACACACACACACACACACACACACACACACACACACACCCCCCCCTCACTCCCCAGAACGTCCACTGCCAACCCCCTCTACATCATTCATGGGTTTAGGCCTGATGCTTCAGGTTTGGACTCCAACATTAATCTGATCTTAATGGGCAACAACAAAGTGTAGTAATCACCATGTGCTGCATGATTATCCTCCCAGTCTCACAATTCACTTAGTGTGTGACATGATTCCTCTGTGCCTGTCCAGTACGGCCAGCCCTCGTGTGTGTGTGTGTGTGTGTGTGTGTGTGTGTGTCCGCGTGAGCGTTAATGAGGAGCCAGTTCTTTGATGGCTCATTTAAAGAACTAGTACAAAGTGCCCAAGGGACCGTGGTGGTTGTTCTGCCCGTTGCCAACCTCACATATGTCCATAACCCCCCCTCCCATCTGCCCATGCCCCCCCCCCCCCCACCCCACACATCCGCCCATGCCCCCCCCCCCCCCCCCCCCCACACCCCCAACCCCAGAACTCGAGATCTGCGGTCCTCTAGAATGTGTCTTTTAGTGGTATTCAGAGTACAACACCTCATGTTTTAGTGCACACTTTCACATGCACACTTATAAACCGATCATTTTTTGATTCATGGAGTTACCAGATTAAGAAGAGAATACATTTTTATCGTCATACAGCACACTCTAACACACGTGCGATGGGCGACGCATGGGAACGCACACACACGCATTTAGGGTTGTCGATGAAATGCTTCACCCATCCTGTTGTCCTCCCCTCAAGGGCAGCTGGGAGCAGACAGTAGGCAGCGTGCAGGGGACGCGCCCCGGGGACGAACCAAGCGCTCCTGTCCTCTCCTGTAACAGGAAGTCTGCGTCTTACGTCATGTGCTTGGAAAGAAATCCAACTAATTGACTGAATCATGTAAACAATTTTGCTTTACTAAAGTGACATTACCTGAGTATTCCCAGTTATCGGATTAATGTGTGCACGTAAACGTGCAATAAATTTAAAAGGCCTTTATTCTGAAATTCCACCGTGAATCGTTCTGGAAGGTTGAAGGGCTGAATGCAGATCTGATTTGAAAGGCCTTTATTTAGAATTCCCAACACCAACCATGACCTTGTGTTCCATTGTGAAATTCCAACAATCACAACGGGCCCACGGGCAATTTAAATGTTGAAGTTTGAAGGGAACTGACTGGGAACCGTTTGCAAGGTTATACATAATTATCCGTTGCGCTCTTCCTTCTGCCCCCGTGTTCACTAGAGTCTCGAGTGCCAGGGAAACCATAGCTGTGTTCGGAATCGCTCCCTCGTTCCCTCACTCCCTATTCCCTATATAGGGTTCACCATGTAGTGAACTACCTAGGGAACGGAGAAAATGTAGGGTACATGCGCTGTTCCCTGGAAATCAAGGTGAATTGTGGGTAATAAATAGTGGACTATATAGGGAACGAAAATTCTGTGGAGAATTCGGACACTACAAACAAAATGGCTGACGCCCTATATAGTGCACTAGGGAGCGATTCCGAACACAGCTAAAATGTCAAGCAAACGAGTAGAGTAATGGTGGAGAGAGGGAGAGCTTGTGGACTGCAGAGCCTTTTAAGCTGTACCCAGGACAAGCCAGGCAGCTGTCCCCAATTATCCTGATTGGGCTCCAGGCCTGCCCAGCCTACCTGCTTATTAGGAAAGAGGGAACCAGAAAGGTTACCCAGACAGGGGCAGAGGGCCGTCACACCCCCCTCCACCGAGGCAGTGTCCCTAATGGAACCCCAGGAAAAGTGCACAGGATAGAGGTGGGAGCAAAAGCATGCACCACTAAGAACACACTTCATTGTACCCTAACCTACACCTAGGTACTGCGCACCCCATCCAGTTGTTACACTGGCCCGGAGCGCCATTCACACACCAATGGCGGCAGCTGCCATGCAAGGTGCTAGCCTGCTCATTGGGAGCAATTTGAGGTTCAGTGTCTTGCCCAAGGACACTTTGACAGGTAGTCAGGATTCGAACCACCGACCCCTGAACGACCCGCTCTACCAACTGAGCTATACCGCCAGACTAGGGAATTCTATGGTGTAAGTTAGGGGGGCTCTGGGCCAGAAAGGTTGGGAAACCCTGATCTAGCTTATGGTTGAGCGTTTGATCTGCTGACGGTATTCGGGGAGTTCATGGCTGAGGTTACCTTTACTGAAGTCACCCAGAACCACAATAAAAGCAGTGGGTATTCACGTTCCACAGTACCTGGTATTCACGTTCCATACACAGTCCCTGGTATTCACGTTCCATACACAGTACCTGGTATTCACGTTCCATACACGTCAATGGAATCAATCAAGCACGGGAGGGGAGAAGATAATTGGGAAGTGACATTAAACTTCAAAATAAAAGTTTTTGAAATGTTAGCCCTTCTGTGAGTGCGCTGTTGACGTAATATCTGCTACCAGGAAAAGGAAGTTATGTCAATGTAGCGGTTACCGCACGTATGGGACATACTACATCCTGTTTTGGCGTTTCTATATAGTAGGGTAGTATGCGATTCGGAACGCAGCCATAGGCTCTACCCTTTCCCTATCTTTGAGGACAGGACCCCTGTTCAACAGAAACGTTTTCTCCGGGCGTCAGCATCATAGTTTCACAACAACAAGCTGATCATAGATCAAAAAAGGAGAGTTGTGGATCGCACTAACTGTCTTAATGGCCAAGCATACGGACGCAGAACTAGCAAAAACGCTTACTTTTAATAACCTATCTGGCCGAAGAGGGACAACACAGATTTAATTTATTGATTTTATTCACCTCCAAGCATATATTGTCAATGAAAAAACGAACAACCTGTTGTTGATCACCCAGAATAACTTTGTATAGACTTGCAGTTACCCTTCCCTGCAAGGGAAGAAGTTGACTCAAACCATGTCAGGAAAATACCCCCACAGCCTAACAGAGCCACCTCACTGTGTGGGTCAAGACCCCCCCACAGCCTAACAGAGCCACCTCACTGTGTGGGTCAAGACCCCCCCACAGCCTAACAGAGCCACCTCACTGTGTGGGTCAAGACCCCCCCACAGCCTAACAGAGCCCCCTCACTGTGTGGGTCAAGATCCCCCCACAGCCTAACAGAGCCCCCTCACTGTGTGGGTCAAGACCCCCCCACAGCCTAACAGAGCCCCCTCACTGTGTGGGTCAAGACCCCCTCACAGCCTAACAGAGCCCCCTCACTGTGTGGGTCAAGACCCCCCCACAGCCTAACAGAGCCCCCTCACTGTGTGGGTCCACAGCCTAACAGAGCCCCCTCACTGTGTGGGTCCACAGCCTAACAGAGCCACCTCACTGTGTGGGTCAAGCTTTCAGGCCTGGACATCACTCACATGGTACGGTCACCAGATTTCAACACAACTGAACACCTATGGAGTTTTTTCTCCACCCTTTACCTCCTCACATACACGGCATAGGCCTACACCAACCCAAAGTAGCCTTACATAGGAGGTATATGGGGTTATAGTGCTGCAGATAAGCTAATATATGGAAGGTATTGTGCATTTTATGACTAAAGCATGAAACTTTCAGCATATGATCTATACACCCCAAGGATTAATTTCAGACGTAGAACCACTTCAGGAGGGACCTTTTACGGATGTGCTGGGCAAAATGGTGGGCGCTTCAGTCTATTAAATAGTATGTTTGACTGCAGGGGGCATATATAGTGGTGCTGTGGTGATGGCATGAAGCATGAAAAATTGGGATTAGCTGTCTGCATGGGTCACTTGACAAGAAGTCACTTGAAATTTCAAGATGGCGACCATTTTTCAAGATGGCCGCCACCTCAGTGGAGCGGCAGATAAGCTCATATGTAAGGTATTGTGCATTTTATGAGTAAAGCATGAAACTTTCTCCAGTGTTTCTATACACCATGTTTCTACACACCATGACGTTTATTTTAAGATGTGGAACCACTTCAAGAGGGACTTCTGGAACTTGTCAGAGGTCGAACACATTTGGGTCATCATCAACTTGTTTTTTCTCTTTGTAGGCATAAATGCAGTGGTGTGAAAAAGGAAGTTATGTCAATGTAGCGGTTACCGCACGTGTTTCAGTTGGGAGTCGAGGTTCCTCATTGGCTCTACCCTTTCCCTATCTTTGAGGACATCTACCGCAACGTGTGAAAACTCCTTTCCAACAGAAACGTTTTCTCTGGACATCAGCATCATAGTTTCACAACCACAAGCTGATCATAGATCACAAAGGAGAGTTGTGGATCGCACTAACTGTCTTAATGGGCAAGCATACGGACGCGTTTCGGCCTAAATCCATCATCAGCACCACAAAGAAAAAAAAAAAGCCCATTAGGGTGTGTGTGTCTGCCTTAACATGGGCGTCAATGGGAAACTTTGGACCCTCCCTGTAGCTTTCCTGCAAAAAGTCCCCCAGGTTGTCCACTCAGGTTGTGATCCTTGAAGGTCCTAGATATCATCTCTGGTGGACAACCGTTTACAACGTTCCAAGTCTGTAAAACCACTTTTCCCCCTGCGTACAATGAGGCCGTCCTCAGAGCAGGCATTTATATTTAGGCATTATATTTAGCATTTATTTAGCATGTTTATTCATCATTTTGTGGAGGATCAGCAGGTAAGGTCAGTGGCAGAATTGTGGTGTTTGCCATCTGGAGTGTGCAACTGCTGCATACCAGTATAGTAAAGTAGGCCTACACAATATGTAACATTGCAGCAACATCCATAGCCTACATTAGGCAACATACATATGACATTTTAGTCAATTAGATGGTTTAGAAATGTTTTGTCACCTCAAAAAATAATGACGATGCCACAAAAAACAGCTAAAAACGTCACTTCGGCTGACGGTAGCGCCGAGCTTTCAAAACCCATCGTTTGTTAGAATAGGCGTTTCTGCTTTGGGGAGTGGCTTTGAAATGTTTCTTTGACACTTTTAAATGTGAGCGCCATCGTAGTGACCTCCGGCCCCTATTTATAATTCACGAATCCCTATGGAGCTGTGGTGGCAGATATTACGTCATCAGTGCACTCACAGTTCCTGAGAAGGGCCGACATTTCAAAAACTTTTATTTTGAAGTTTAATGTCACTTCCCATTCACTCTCTCCCCCTCCCGCGCTTGATTGATTCCATTGACGTGTGTTTGATTTCATAAAAAGAAAAAGCAATCAAGCAGTAGGCTAATAGGCTGCACCTTTCACAAAAGGATACACGAAAGCCAATCAAGCATAGCTGTCGCTCTTCATGAAAGCAAAAACGGTTACAGGATCAAACAGAATGAATTCAAGCAGTGAGGAGGAAAAGTTTACACGACAATATGAGAAAACAATCGAGCATCCTATTCTCTTGTCATGAAAGCAAAAAAAGAAACGTTAAAGGATAAAACGGATTATCACGTGTTCAGTTTACCCATTTTTACCGTAAGAAGAGAAAGCGAAAAAGCAGTAAATTTGCTTTTCCTTCTTACTGAGTCAAGAGAAATAACGATTGGACGGAGTGTACACGGACCCTGGATCACTGCCACGCCCTTTACTCCGGTTGCTATTAACGCAGAAACAAACCCCGCCCC
>NC_140242.1:27423518-27438518 GCF_949987555.1 Borostomias antarcticus
GCTAAAAGGACGAAATGAACTCAAGCATAAGACTGGCGAGTCGACACACTCGGAGAAGGACTAAAGATGGCACACACAGTCTACGGGGCGGGCGCTACCAACAGAAGCCAGCTCAGGGGGGGGGGGTTAAGACGCGGGTGTAGGACAGAACGGATCGGTCCACTGTAGTTCCTCTAAGCCACGGGTGTCCACAAAGCGCTGGCGCTGGCGAAGCTAGCAACATTCTAACAACACTTCTGGCTCAAACAACTCATATCTAACTTTTCGTAAATCAAACAAAAAAGCATCTTTAAAAATCTAGATTTCCTTTTGTTTTCTTTTGTTTAGATTAGATTTTTTTTTTTTGGGATAGGCATTAAGATTGATATGTTTGGATATGTCTCGGGCGGCCATCTGCACGGCCCTGAGTCTGACCCCGCAGGGGGGAGGGGCCTCGTCCAGGCTCCGCCTCCAGACTCCGCCTCCAGACTCCGCCCTCCTCACAGAGTGTCCGGGTCAGAACCAGAGTCACAGTCGATAGCTAGAGACGGGAGACCGGACCTAGGGGCAGCCCGGTGTCACAAGGCGGCCGCTGTTTAGCGGGGGGGGGGGGGTCATTTAGCAGGTGGGTCGGGTTCGTTTACAGGCTTGGTTCAGAGCGGGGGTCTCCTGCCCGCTGAGAAGAGGAGAGGAGAGGGGGGGGGGACGATGGACTGGACGGATCCTGCTCTTCCTGGTTGAGCAGGTGGACGAGGGACGGTTGGAGTTTGGCCGAGGGACACCGGGAGAACCAGGAGCTGACGAGTCGATGAGTCTCGGGGGTCTCGGCGGGGGCGGGCTGGTGTGTGTGTGGGGGGGGGATCCGTGCGTGCGTGTGTGTGTGTGTGTCCCTCCGTCCCCCCCCTCTCTCCTCAGGCCTCGGAGCAGCAGCGCTGCTGGTTGATCTTCACCTTGTGCTTGATGCCGTCGTACAGCTCGAAGTTGTAGTTCTCCAGCGTGGTGGAGCTGCGCGAGGACAGGCCGCCGTACGAGCACGTGCAGTAGAGCAGCAGGCCGGCGCACACGGCGCCCAGCAGCACGCCCAGCGAGCTCATCACGATGATGGTGACCAGGATGGGGTCCAGCGTGTACAGCCACGCGTTGGTGTCCTTCTCCGACACGTGCGTCACCGGGGGCTCCAGGGAGGGGTCGGGCGTGCTCCAATCAGGGAAGGGGAAGCCTGGGGGGGCGGGACAGATGAGAGAATACACGGTTATGTGGTGTTGACTGTAAGCTTCTGTATTGACTGTAAACCTGTCGGGTAGATGACTTCCTTCTTGGCTTTTAGACGGGCGGATTCTAATCAGGTAATGAGAAGAGACACATGAACAAGCCTATGTTCAATTAACTCTACCGTATTAAGTGCTTTATATAATCGGACGGAAACACACGCGCGCGCGCACACACACACACACACACACACACACTGCTGGGGGTGCTGATGGCCCGTGTTTGTGAGTGATGGAGAGCAAGTGTTGATCTTGTATCTGCCAGGGGGGGATAAGAGGAGAGAACAGTGACGCTGACAGACAGATGCTGTGTGTGTGTGTGTGTGTGTGTGTGTGTGTGTGTGTGTGTGTGTGCGTGTGTGTGTGTGTGTGTGTGTGTGGGTGTGTGGGTGTGTGAGTGTGTGTGTGTGTGTGTGTGTGCCCAGAAGGAGCTGTTTCTGTCTGTCTGCCTGCCTATCTACCTGTCTGCCCTGTCTGTCTCTGTTTGCCTGCCCTGCCTGTCTGTCTGTCTGTCTGTCTGCCTGTCTGTCTGCCTGCCTGCCTGCCTGTCTGTCTGCCTGCCCTGTCTGTCTGTCTGTCTGTCTGTCTGTCTGCCTGTCTGTCTGTCTGTCTGTCTGTCTGTCTGTCTGTCTGTACTATATGTTGAAGGTGACATGGATATCTCCAGGTACTGTGAAACTGCTGCTTGGTTTCTTGTTGTGAGATTGAGATGTTAGGAATGCAAGCTTGCTGAAAGCAGCTTAGACTGAACATGGCCTGGGGTGGGAGGAGCTAACTGAACATGGCCTGGGGTGGGAGGAGCTAACTGAACATGGCCTGGGGTGGGAGGAGCTACCTGAACATGGCCTGGGGTGGGAGGAGCTAACTTAAGTATAGCAAAGCTTAAGCAGATGAAGAGGCAAAAGAGAGTTAATATTATGGATATTGTATGAATATGCTATGAATGTGATAGGAATATGATTTGAATATATGAATATGATGTTAATATGGTCTTTACCTCCGTTCATTCGCTCTCTCCCGTTAAACAGATCCTTTCCGAAATCTACAGGTCTCCGATCTGAGAAAAAGAGAGAAACAGACTTATAGACATCTCAGAAGATAAGGACAATATGTAATTCAAAGTGAATGCTTGAGTGGACCACACGTAGACAAACGGTGATCAAACACGACAAGAAGGTAACAGATCCTGAAAAGTTCTGTTCTGTATTGTGACTGTTGATTCTCATGGGCCAGAAGGCTTCTCAGTGACGGCCGGATCCAATCCACAGCCTTTCATTATCTGATAAGCATCTGCAACAATCCCATATTTGTGTTCCAAGAGTGAGGAGAGACACGCAACGCCACAGAGCAAACAAGCCTTTCATAGAAAAATATCACTTTTATTATCACATTCCGCACAATATATTTCCAAGACCATAAAATTGGACAGGCTAAAATACTCTGCTATATCTTCGAGACAGGCTGAGATGCAGCATAAAGGTGGCTAAGAGTTTAAACAATCACAGTCAAGGCCCTGTATTGGACATTCACAAAAGAGAAGGCAAAGTGCACACAGTAACGAACCAATCGGTCTTGGACACGCCGTCAGCCCTGACCAATCCCTGACCCAGGCACAGGTGGGGGGGGCTGCTGTCTAAGCCAATCGGCATTAAGAAAGTAGAACCTGACCGAGACAAATTTGTGTTGTGGTAACAAACAACAACAACAACAAACTTGACATCAGTCAAGAAAGAGGACATCAAGGAAGTTTCACTCAAACTATGACAGACAAACTTCACGACCGTCACTTTGTCTTTAAGCACAATTCACGGTCACCGACAGTTAAGAACAGTGTGAAACAAAACATTAAAAAATCAGAAATGGACAGAGCACAATCCAAGTCCTCAATCAATCAATCAATCAATCAATCTTTGATTGATTGATTGAGTCCCCCCCCCGTCAAAGTTCCATCTGTAGACTAGATTCCTGTTCGCCTCACTACAGCAGTAGCTCAGAGATACCAGCTATCTGCAACAGTAGCTCTCTCCAGAACAGTAGCTAGAGATCCTAGCTCTCTACACTAGTAGCTAGAGATCCTAGCTCTCTCCAGAACAGTAGCTAGAGATCCTAGCTCTCTACACTAGTAGCTAGAGATCCTAGCTATCTACACTAGAAGATCCTAGCTCTCTACACTAGTAGCTAGAGATCCTAGCTATCTACACTAGAAGCTAGAGATCCTAGCTCTCTACACTAGTAGCTAGAGATCCTAGCTATCTACACTAGAAGCTAGAGATCCTAGCTATCTACACTAGTAGCTAGAGATCCTAGCTATCTACAGCAGTAGCTAGAGATCCTCGCTATCTACACTAGAAGATCCTAGCTCTCTACACTAGAAGCTAGAGATCCTAGCTCTCTACACTAGTAGCTAGAGATCCTAGCTATCTACACTAGAAGCTAGAGATCCTAGCTCTCTACACTAGTAGCTAGAGATCCTAGCTATCTACACTAGTAGCTAGAGATCCTAGCTATCTACACTAGAGGATCCTAGCTCTCTACACTAGAAGATCCTAGCTCTCTACACTAGAAGATCCTAGCTCTCTACACTAGAAGCTAGAGATCCTAGCTCTCTACACTAGTAGCTAGAGATCCTAGCTCTCTACACTAGAAGATCCTAGCTCTCTACACTAGAAGCTAGAGATCCTAGCTCTCTACAGATCCTAGCCAGCACTGTGAAAACTCCCTGCAGGCTTCTTTATATTCACTTCTCCAATTAGAGTTGAAAGAAAGACTTGTTTCCAGCAGGCAGTGCCATAGACGGCTACTTGGCACCATCTGCCCCTCTATGTGGTGCTCAGGACCCCTCTGAGTGCTCTGGCTCGTTAATATTACTTTGAGGAGCAGCAGAAGAAGAAAATGGTTAGGGGGAGAAATGCTTACAGCAGGTTTTTATAAATGTAATCAGATCCATTAACTAATTAGAAATATTAAAAGCTTCAAACTAACTGATGGGAGGAGAAACGAGAGAGTTGATTTAACAGCGCAGCGTGACAACATGCCAGCTCTCTCTTTCCTAAATATCGCACACAAAAAAAGTTTGGAAAACACAAAACTGCTTTGGTGGCAGCACATAAATTCAAAGTATATATATAAATATATATATATATATCACTCCTGTGGATTGAAATACAAGCATTGATCAGGCCTGGGAGAGGGCAACTAGACTGAGTCAGTGGAACAGATCAATCATAACGGTGCACAGCTACGCTGAGCTGACTGGGCTTGCTGAAACGTGCGTGTGTGTGTGTGTGTGTGTGTGTGTGTGTGTGTGTGTGTGTGTGTGTGTGTGCGTGCGTGCGTGTCTGTGCAGCGTGGCACAAAATCTACAAATACACATTATATTGTTCTCGTTTGAGGATGGGGAGTTACGGAGGTCGCATTCTCCTAGAAAATAGCTTGTTGTCCCCTGTGTTGTTGTTTTTGTTTGTTTGTTTGTTTCTCTGTGTATCTGATGTGAGTTGGTCATGGCCATCTGTCCGTACACCTGTCCTTTCATCTGAACACAGCTGCTCAGCGCCCAGCAGCCTTCTAGAGAGTTCTATCTTTAGAAGAAAGAGGGGCGTTTGTCTTTGTCTGTCTTTGATCTGTGTTCTGAGCGAGCAGGCCAGGAGGGGGGCGGGGCCAGGGGGGCGGGGCCAGGGGGCAGGGCCAGATTAACGTGTCAGAGCTGTGCTGGCCTCCCAGAGTACCGGAATGACCACCAGCTCAGGCCGGGCGGAGGACAGGGGCTCTACCAGCCTCTACTCTGAGGCTCGACCGGCCTCTACTCTGAGGCTCGACCGGCCTCTACTCTGAGGCTCGACCGGCCTCTACTCTACTCTGACACGGCTACCGCCTCGGAGATGACCGCATGAGGCCTCCCATGAAACTCTAACGTGGTGAAAAAACCTGACCTGCATTTTCTTGGGCTATTTAGAAAGTAATAAAACGCCATTCTGTTGCAGAACACTACAACTCACAAAGAATATGGTTCATAAAGAAAGAGCCACAGGAACTCAATAAATTCCACAATTTAAACATGTGCTATTATGATTTCAAAATGGACACCCTGTACATTTCAAACAAGTGAATTATAAGTAGCAACAATGCAAGGATATTAAATTAAATGATAACAAATGTGAAACAGTAGATGACCATCTGATTAAAATAACACACTGCATTAAGTTGCTCTTAAACCTGCATAGAAATCACTATAATAAAACAAAACAAAAACATCGATCTGTAATTACAAGGCAATGACTACAATACTATGAAACAAGGTTGATGTTATAACAATGCAACTTCACATGTATAAGAGTGGGTTCGTGGCCGAGGTTCGTGTAGTGATGTCGTAGTACTCTGATAGGCTACGCTGAGCGGCCCTGGCCACTCCCACTGTTAAGGCCTCGGTAGAGAGGGGGCGGAGTCGGGGGCGTGGCCAGCTGGCTAGTTGCATAAGAAGACAACCTATCCACCTCCATTCACAGGTATACCAATACATTAAGCAATAAAACAACAGTTTATAATAGAATCAGACACAGGCAATTCATCCAAGTCATCCAGGCAAATTGAACAGGTTTGGGAGCTCTGTAGTGGAACTAAACCCATCCTTTACAAAGTCAGGAGGGGCGTAAAAATGAGTTCACTGCAATGAAACTGGTCTGTCAAAGTTCCATTGTGTTTTCCCAGTCGGAACCCCTCCCATAAATCTCCTTAGGATCTCTTAAGAACAGTTCTGGATCTGGATTCTGACAGAGTGGGTCAATACGTTCTGTCAGAGAACCATCCGACAAGGGAACATAAGTACACTCGGTTCTATTTTGGAGGCAGAACATTTCTGTCATGCTTGATAGAACCTGAGTAACTCTCTCTGCCCCCTCGGTACTCATCTCTCTCTATCGGTCTGTGTGTGTTTGTGTGTGTGTGTGTGTGTTTGTGTGTGTGTGTGTGTTTGTGTGTGTGTTTGTGTTTGTGTGTGTGTGTGTGTGTGTGTTTGTGTTTGTGTGTGTGTGTGTGTCTGAGTACCACTTTACACTTTGATGAACTTTTTTTTATCTGATAAGACAACCCTTATCTCTCTCTATCTTCTTGCTTTCTCTCTCTCTCTCTCTCTCTCTCTCTCCCTCTCTCTCTCTCTCTCCATCTCGGTAGAGCTGGGGGCTAGAGTGTCTTTTGACTTTGCTGTACCACATTCGTCACGAGCAGAGGATCATGGGATTACTTCCCGGTGAAATTGTCAGCCTCGCGTTGTCCCCGGAAGACCCAGGGAGAACGAGGAGTAGGAGTGTGGGGGGGGGGGGGGGTTCTCTCAGGGAGAACGAGGAGCAGGAGCTGGGGGGGGGGGGGGTTGGGGGGGCGGTGGGTTCTCAGAGTTCTCAGGGGGGGGGGGGGGGGGGGGGGGGGGTGACTGCCTCCTCCTCTACAGAGCCCCACCAGCAAACCCCGGAAGCAGGAAGCGTCCGACGGCCAGACAGACGTTGGCGATGGTCGTGACGGTGGCCGTTTGTCTGCCTGTCTGTCTGTCTGTCTGTCTGTCCGTCAGTCCTCAGTCTTTCCTCTGAGCCAAACAGTCTAACGCTTCCGGGTGCTTCTCCAGTTGGGTGCTGTCTCCATGACCGGGAACAATAAAGATGTTGTTGTTGTTGTCTTTTTTTTGTGTACACATAAGCCCCCCTTCAGCAGTGGGAGCAAGGCTGCTCGTCCTTCTCCAGTCGGATGGAGAGCATGGGTTCGAGGCCCGCTCCGGCCGGCCCGCTGCCCGGGTAGAGGAGGTGGTTGGGTGGGCGGCTCTGGTAGGACACAGTGTGCTGGGTCTTCTTGGCTGCCAGGCGGTAGCGGTAGCAACACAGCACCATGATCAGCGTGGCGGACGCCAGGAGCAAGATGGCGCCGGCGCCGGCCATTACGTAATACCAGAAGGGAGGAATGGGTTGCACTGACACTACCGTGTCTACGGTGGGCTCCCCTGCAGGGCCGGGCGGTGCCCCCCCTGCTGGTGAAGAGATACACAACAGTTTGGCTGGGGTAGAGAGGCATGCAGGCCTTATAGGACAGATACTCATATAGGCCAAATAGTTTCATAATATTCTGATGTGTGATTGTTTGTTTGTTTGTTTGTTGTTTTGCTGCACACAGACACGCAGAGGCTCATGCGATGCTGGCTCCCGTGAGGAGTTTGATTGGACAAAGCAAAGCCACGTTTTTTTTTTTGTGTTTTTTTTTACTACTGTTTGGGGGCGTCGGCGCTAATTCTTCACAGGGAGCAGGAAGAACAATTCAGAGAGAGAGAGAAAGAGAGGAAAAGAGAAAGAGAGAGAGAGAGAGAGAGAGAGAGGAAGAATTTAATCCGGTTATGATTTAAATCCTTTAAATAAAGGATAAATAAATAAAAATTATACACTCAAGGCCCACATTAAAGGCATTGCTTTTCGATACGTTCTTCAACTCGGTGTGCGAAAATAATTCCTTCTAAGGAATTCACACGAGAGAGACCTTTCAAGGAAGTGGGCTTCCTTAAAGTTCAAAAGATCATGTTTCAGGATTTAATCACAGCTTTGATTTCAAAGCTCTTGTCTAGGAGGGGGATTCTGTGAACCGTGAGCCAGAGACAACAGCAGATTTCTAGAGGCTTAAATTAAACCCGCTTTGCTTTGAAACTCTGAATCAGACCATAGAGAGTTCAGGGTCTGGGAAAGAATTCTCCGAGTGGCCTTTCTACAAATGTTCATTTGTCTGTTCTTTTGTAACATGCACGGTCATCTGCCAAACCTCTGCTGCCACAAGCCAAACATCGTCATCACAGTAGCCATGGCAACCTGTCCGACATCACCAAGACGCAGGGGGTTCAGTCAGTCAGCTCAGTGCACCCATCCCTACCCCCCCCCCCCTCCCCATCCCTAACAACTCCCCCACCCCACCCCCATCCCAAAACACAGCCAGAAAAACCGAGCTTTGGGTCAAACACGTGGCTGTACATGAGGTGTGCTGGATTTAGCACAGAGCTTGCTCTCTTGGGAGTAACGTTAGTCCGTTTAGCTCCGGCGCACCGGGGAAACCAAATGAAGCGCACCTCAGGTACTTTGGAAGTACACGCCATGACATATTTGAGTGGGATCAGAGGAAGGACTCTGCCAAACCTGCTTCTTTTTTTTTACCACAACAAACTTCCTTCCTCCCCTCCTCCTCCTCACCCCCCCCCCTCTCTCCGTCTGTCCGGAGGTGGACCAGAGTGGGTGGGAAACCTGGCTAAACCCTGACCTGTCTGTCTGTCCGTCTGTCTGCCTGTCTGTCTGCCTGCCTGCCTGTCTGCCTGTCTGTCTGTCTGTCTGTCTGTCTGTCTGTCTGCCTGTCTGTCTGTCTGTCTGTCTGTCTGTCTGCCTGCCTGTCTGTCTGCCTGTCTGTCTGCCTGCCTGTCTGTCTGTCTGCATGCCTGTCTGTCTGTCTGTCTGCCTGCCTGCCTGTCTGTCTGTCTGTCTGTCTGTCTGTCTGTCTGTCTGTCTGCCTGTCTGTCTGCCTGTCTGTCTGTCTGTCTGCCTGTCTGTCTGCCTGTCTGTCTGTCTGTCTGTCTGTCTGCATGCCTGTCTGTCTGTCTGTCTGTCTGTCTGTCTGCCTGTCTGTCTGGATGTTACAGTAGGCTGGTAGAGAGTGGAGCCGTGGGACAGGACCAGCCCACTGTGGACACACAGTACAGTTATACCTGACACACGACCCATGGAGCTGTGGCGGCCATTCATGGCATTTCTGGAGAGGGTTAATATTTATATGTAACTGAGGGGCTATTTAGTGGACTTTGGAGAGTGTGTTTATGTCTATGATATGCGCTCTTTTTATTTTCTTAATGTCTGCCTCATGTTCTGCAATGTCTCTTGTGCTACATTGTACTTTGCCTTATGTAACTGTTGTTTGTATACCTCTTTATCTTTGAAAAATCAATAAACATATTGTTTATTGTCCTTCTGTGCGTCGGACGTATGTTGTATATTACAGCACTGACCGTGAGGCAATTCATGCCACTTGCACTATCGCAGTATCACAGGTCTATGTTGTTGTTGTTGTTGTTTACTCGGTTTGTCCTGTCCATGGAGACAACGTGAGGGTTCGTAGGCAGGGGGGACAGTCCTCCATGCAGGGAGACGCATGCTAAGACAACACCGGGATGCTGACCCGGGAAGAAACTCTCCTTCTCTCAGGTCGCAGCCCAATTCCAACCCTCCTGAAGCGGTTTTACACCTCGATATAGAGCTGGACTCAGCCCTGCACCGGATTAACTGTCCCTAATCTGGATTATTAGAGCATTGTGACATAGACGGCCAGTACGGTGCCTCAAGCTGAGCTTAGCAACAAGCAGGAAGCATAAACATTCAACACAGGAAGTGGACGTTGAATTCCAACTCACCGGTCATGTCCGGGGGGAAGGCAGCAAAGGGTTCTGGGAGCGAGAGAGAGAGAAGATATCGGGTTACACAGGTGATGTGGTTCTGATCGGACTAGTGCACCTCACGCTTGGTTGCCACGCTGGAAGAAACAGTCACTTAAACAGCAGAGGTGCATTAAATATTAACCCCAAATGGACAGCGGCCTAGCAGGTCGTTCATCTTGAGGCTGACAGCTGCAGGGAACGCTGGGAAATAAAGACACGCTGTTGACAACGTGAGCGAGAGGAAACACTCTTCATGAGAGCTTCCTCTGAGAGATGGAGGGAGAGAGAGAGAGAGAGAGAGAGAGGGAGAGAGAGAGAGATAGACAGAGGGAGAGAGAGACAGAGAGAGAGAGAAGCTGTGTTCGGAATCATTCCATATTCACTATATAGGGCGTCAGCCATTTTGTTTGTCGTGTCCGAATTCTCCACAGAATTTTCGTTCCCTATGTAGTCCACTATTTATTACCCACAATTCACCTTGATTTGCAGGGAACAGTGCATGTACCCTACATTTTCTCCGTTCCCTAGGTAGTTCACTACATGTTGAACCCTATATAGGGAATAGGGAGTGAGGGAACGAGGGAGCGATTCCGAACACAGCTAGAGAGAGAGAGAGAGAGAGACAGAGAGACAGAGAGGGAGAGACAGAGATGGAGAGAGACAAGAGAGATAGACAAAGGGGGAGAGAGACAGAGAGAGAGACAGAGAGGGAGAGAGACAATAGAGATAGACAGAGGGAGAGAGAGACAGACAGATGAGGAGACGATGGAGAGAACGAGAGAGGAGGGGAGAGAGGGGGAAGTGGGCTGAGACTAAGTAGAAGACTTATTAAATAGAAGACTTATTAAATAGAAGACTTATTAGGGATTTTGTGAAATGCGGACGATGAATCTGTGCAGAGAGCTGGAGGTCAGAGAGGTCAGAGAGCAGGAGTTCAGAGAGCAGGAGTTCAGAGAGCAGGAGGTCAGAGAGCAGGAGGTCAGAGAGCAGGAGGTCAGAGAGCCGGAGGTCAGAGAGGTCAGAGAGCTGGAGGTCAGAGGTCAGGGAGCTAGAGGTCAGAGAGCTGGAGGTCAGAGAGCTGGAGGTCAGAGGTCAGGGAGCTAGAGGTCAGAGAGCTGGAGGTCAGAGAGCTGGAGGTCAGAGGTCAGGGAGCTAGAGGTCAGAGAGCTGGAGGTCAGAGGGCTGGAGGTCAGAGAGCTGGAGGTCAGAGAGGTGGAGGTCAGAGGTCAGAGAGCTGGAGGTCAGAGAGCTGGAGGTCAGAGAGCTGGCCAAGCAGGACCGTTGTTGTAGTCTAGCTACCAGCTGACTATTGTACTGTAGCTACCAGCTGACTATTGTACTGTAGCTACCAGCTGACTGTTGTACTGTAGCTACCAGCTGACTGATGTAGTCTAGCTACCAGCAGAGCTGCTGTGTGATTGGGCCGTTCCCAGGCGGGTTGGAGAGGGAAGGGGGGCCAGGATGTCTGTGAAAGTAATGAGGTTCAAATACGGGAGACTGTCTCAGCCGAAAATACTTTTTTGAGGCCACAATCAATTTGCTTTAATCAAAAGTGAATGTGGAATAACAAAAGCAACTGCCCATCTCAATTTCCCATGGCTGGTATGTGTGTGTGTGTGCCTTTGTGTGCGCGCGTCTGCGTGGGTGTGTGTGTGCATGTGCATGTGTGTGTGCATTTGTGCTTCTGTGTTTGAGTGTGTGTGTGTGTGTGTGTGTGTGTGTGTGTGTGTGTGTGTGTGTGTGCGCGTGCGTGTGTATGCGTCTGTGTGTGTGCTTGTGTGTGAATCAGACAGCAGACTCAGACAGCAGACTTTAGGTGTGTCTAGCAGGGCTTCTCAGGAAAGCTGTGGAAGGCTGTTTACGAGGAAGGAGAGGAAGAGCAATCTAATGAAACATAGATGAGATCCGTGGCTAGTAGCTGCGTTTGGCCTAGTTCCCCTTCCTCAGGTTTTTGTGAAGGGAAAAAATATGAGCATTTTCCTCTCCTTTTATTGCCTTCAGTCTTAACGTGGTGGAGAGAGAGAGAGAGAGAGAGAGAGAGAGAGAGAGAGAGAGAGAAAGAGAGGAAGAGTTATAGTGAAAATGGAGGAGAGAGAGAGTTAAGGTGAACGTGGAGGGGAGAGAGAGAGTTAGGGCCAATTTATGCTTTGTATTACACTTCTTACACAAAAAATGGCGGCGATAAGATACTTTTCCAAGTCGGATTGGGTTGTGGCAGACCTCCTGAATTTGATCAGGTCGTAGACGCCATCATAGGTTGCTGCATGATCTGATTGGTTGGCTGTATGGAAGTCTGCTGCTCAAATTGTAAACAAACTATGCTGGCACAGTTACCACGGAGATGAGGCCTGTTGGCTAGGCTGAGTGTTTCAGCCTAGAGTGTCGACCAAAGCATGAATGCAGAAAATTGTGTTATTTTTGTCTCAGAAGTGTGTCATACAGTAGAACACTTTTCTTCCCAAGCATGTGTGTGTGTGTCTGTGAGTCACAGAGCCTGTGGTGAAGCTAGTGTGTGTGTGTGTGTGTGTTTTTGTGTTTCTTGATTTCATTAATGAATCAAGAAAATCAGTTATCATCTTTGAAATAGGCTGTTCTTTTGATCTGTATATGGACACTAGCTTCATATTCAATCTCATGAAATACCAGCCCTTGATAGAATGTATTAAGGCCCTAGGATACAACTGACTGATTGTGCTTGTGTTTGGGAGTCTGATGTTTGGGAGTCTGGGGCATGTTCACAGTCTGTGGACGGCAACTAGGAGGACTACAAAAGACTGCTGCAAAAAGACTGGCAAAGTACCACTCAGTCTCAGCAACTATTCACAGCCACTCTATCTGGAGAAGAAACTGTGTGTGTGCGTGTGTGTGTGTGTGGGTGTGTGTGTGTGTGTGCGTGCGTGTGTGTCCGAGAGAGCTGAGGGCCAGACAAGAAAATGAACACACACGCGGTATGTAGGGCAACTTACGGGTGCACTGTTCCAGCTCGGTGGTGGAGCTCATGTGGATGTTGTCTATGGAGATGTGCCCCCGGCCTCCGTGCTCAAAGAAGCCCTCGACCACCACCTGGGAGAGGGGGGGTGAGAGGAGGGGGGGGTGGGGGGAGAGGGGTGAGGGGGGGCAGACAGTCAATGCCATCTATAGACCTAAATCCCCCACTTTGCACACCCAGACACTGCTCAGATTCGTTGGGCTGGGCGGGCCGGTGGTTCCCGTACCTGGTACTCTTTCGGGGACTGGGGCAGGATGGTGCGGCCCTCCTTCCAGTGGGGCCCCTGGTCCCCGCGGAGGGCCCAGAGGAGGGTCTCCTCCTGGTCGCTGTCCTGCAGCAGGATCCTCAGGCTGCTGCCTGGGGCCTCCCCCTGGAGCTGGTAGTTGAACAACAGGCAGAGGGGCCCGCGTTCGGGGACCACCTCCGGGCTCACCAGCCGGGCGCGCTGCCCCTCGGGGCGGCCGCTGGCGTCCATGCGCAGGAAGTTGCCGAGGTCTGGAGTGGCGGGACAGAAATAGAGGTCGGGGGTTTGTACAAGTGTAGAGTGAAACGTGGAGTGGCTGCTGAAACTCACTCCTCAAAGGAGCGCTGACGGTCCCTTCAAGGGGGACGTCCTTATTGGTGGAACTGCACCGTCCGCCTCCCAAGAGGGACATCCCAGGCTTTAATCCCGCCTGGGGCGCCAAAAAGGGATGGCTTACACCAGCGTAAAAGATGTGTTTGAGCAAGCAGACGCACGCCACTGAGTGTGGTGGGACATGCAGTGTGGTTAGTAGGTGGTGTATCCTGTAGATGGCATGGCCCTCAGTCACACTAGATGGGGACTTGTGGAGTCAGCCTGCGGCGATGACGCGCCAACATCATCACTCTGTGGTCTGTGGCTCGCCGCATTAGAGGAAAGCACTTTTATCATCCCTGTTAACGGCCGCGTAAATAGCACCACACACACACACACACTAAATACCTCGGGGTCATGCTAAACACTGACGTCTATTGCTAACGCTCTGCCAGTTAGCCGCTCGTTCGGCGCGGCCATCGCTACTGAGTAAGAATCCTGTGTGTTTTGCTAAGCGCTAAATAAATTATTAATCGTCCTCTCTCGCTTCCTCTCGCCGCTAAAGGGAGAAAAGAGGGGCCTTTGCTTTCAAAACAAAACCGTAAACATTAGCTACTGCAGCCCGGCTGACGGCGAAGAACTCCCCTCGGCCCTCGGCGTCACAGCAAATGGACTTTTTATTGACAACATTATGTTTGACACTTCGGAGGGAGGAGGAGAGACAATTAGGGTTCCGAGGGAGGAGGGAGGGAGATCCTACGGAGGAGCGTCCGGTGGGATCTGATGGGACAGCTTGGCAACGGTGATTACCAGCCGGACCTCCTACGCCTTCTCATCTCACAGCCCACTGCCTGCCTCCATCTTCCCTCTCCGGTATCAGCGTCCATCTCTGCTCGGCTCCGCACCCTGCAGTAGCCTATGGTGATGCTGACCCAGCACTTCTCACGCCCAACGCCTCCATTAGTTAAGAGACTGACTCCCCTAAATCTACAACAGTAAAGTGCCTCGACGGCTCTGGTCTAATTAATACAGTAATACCTTTTGCTTTTTGATCTCGGGGAGCTATAAAAGGGCAGATTAATTAGAGGTGCTCTGGAGGAGGCTTTGTGGGACTGCGGAAGGCTAATTAGCTGTGGTAGTTTATTCAACTGTGAAAGTCTAGTTAGCTGTGGAAGTTTATCTGTGGAAGTCTAGTTAGCGTGGAGGTCTAGTTAGCGAAGTTTAGTAAGCTGTGGAAGTCTAGTTAGCTGTGGTAGTCTAGTTAGCTGTAGAGGTCTAGTTAGCTGTGGTAGTCTAGTTAGCTGTAGAGGTCTAGTTAGCTGTGGTAGTCTAGTTAGCTGTGGTAGTCTAGTTAGCTGTAGTAGTCTAGTTGGCTGTCTAGTCAGCTGTGGTAGTCTAGTTAGCTGTGGTAGTCTAGTTAGCTGTAGAAGTCTAGTTAGCTGTGGTAGTCTAGTTAACTGTGGTAGTCTAGTTAGCTGTAGAAGTCTAGTCAGCTGTGGTAGTCTAGTTAGCTGTGGTAGTCTAGTTAGCTGTGGTAGTCTAGTAAGCTGTGGTAGTCTAGTTAGCTGTGGTAGTCTAGTAAGCTGTGGTAGTCTAGTTAGCTGTGGTAGTCTAGTTAGCTGTGGTAGTCTAGTTAGCTGTGGTAGTCTAGTTAGCTGTGGTAGTCTAGTTGGCTGTGGTAGTCTAGTTAACTGTAGAAGTCTAGTTAGCTGTGGTAGTCTAGTTAGCTGTGGTAGTCTAGTTGGCTGTGGTAGTCTAGTTAGCTGTGGTAGTC